>NW_017672441.1:0-3696 GCF_001879085.1 Nicotiana attenuata | reverse complement strand
ACAGACCGGGGGAGGCAATCAAACCCCCGATGCTTGCACACCTGCGCAGGGAGTGCAGGGGCTACAGACACCGGAGGCACCTCCAGCTCAGCAGGTTGCACCAGCTCAGGGTTTTGTGGTTCCAACTATGCCAGACGATGAGCAGCGTCGTCTCGAGAGGTTTGGTAGACTCCAGCCTCCGACATTCGGTGGTGCTGAGGGCGAGGATGCCCAGAGTTTTCTTAACAGATGCCAGCGTATGCTCCGTACGGCAGGGATCCTTGAGTCGAGTGGTGTGGCATTTACTACTTTTCAGTTCACGGGGGATGCTCTTACTTGGTGGGAGGACTTTGAGAGGCGTAGGCCTGCCGGTGCAGCACCTCTGACTTGGCAGCAGTTCTCAGCTCTTTTTCTGGAGAAGTATATACCTCAGTCCCGCAGGGAAGAGTTGCATAGGCAGTTTGAGTGGTTAGCACAGGGAGACATGATAGTGACTCAGTATGAGGTGAGGTTTTCCCAGCTGGCTCGTCATGCTACTTGGATGGTTCCAACAGATCGCGAGAGGATCAGGAGGTTTGTGGATGGTCTTAACTACCATCTCTGTATTCTAATGACTAGAGAGAGTACTGGGTGCTACGTTTAAGGAGGTGGTAGACATTGCTCGTGAGATTGAGTCAGTTCGCCGTAGAGAGCGAGAGGAGAGGGAGGCTAAGAGGCCTCGTGGATCGGGCAGTTACAGTGGTGCTCCTTCGAGGGGTCAGTTCCAGCAGGGTAGAGGTCGCTCTTTCAGGCCTGCTCAGTCAACTCGTCCAGAATATCGTGGGGGATCTTCAGGCCGTGGTTATCATGGGCCCCAGCAGGGTCAGACTTCACTCAGCGCTCTCCCAGCTCAGAGTTCACCTCATGCCCCATCAGTTCAGGGTTCTTCTGCGCCGAGTGCATCTGCTAGTCACTCTGGTGCGAGAGGTTTTCATCAGTCCCCATCTTCAGTACCGGGCAGCTGCTATGAGTGCGGAGAGTTGGGTCATTTTAGGAGGCAGTGCCCTCGCCTTCGTGGCAAACAACATCAGCAGAGGGGTCAGCCCTCGACTACTGCTCCAGTTAATTCACCACCCGTCCAGTCAGCTAAGGGTGGAGATCAGGCAGCCAGGGGTCGCCCCAGAGGTGGGGATCGATCAGGCGGTGGCCAGGCTCGTTTCTACGCGATGCCGGGCAGGACAGATGCCATTGCTTCAGACGTTGTCATTACAGGTATTATTTCAGTCTGTCACAGAGACGCCTCAGTATTATTTGATCCCGGTTCTACCTATTCATATGTATCTTCATACTTTGCTCATCATTTGGGTACGACCCGAGGGTGTCTTGCCTTACCTGTTCATGTGTCTACCCCGGTGGGCGACACTATTATTGTGGACCATGTATACCGGTCATGTTTGGTGACTATTGGGGGTCTGGAGACCCGAGTTGATTTATTGTTGCTGAATATGGTAGATTTCAATATTATCCTGGGCATGGACTGGTTATCTCTATGTCATGCTATTCAAGACTGTTATGCTAAGACAGTCACTTTGGCTATGCCGCGTGTACCGCGGATCGAGTGGCGTTGTGTGACTGACTATATTCCTAGCAGAGTTATTTCTTTCTTGAAGGCCCAGTGTATGGTTGGAAAGGGTTGTCTTTCCTTTTTGGCGTTTGTGAGAGATGTGGGAGCTGAGGCTCCTAGCATTGAGTCGGTTCCCGTTGTGAGGGAGTTTCCCGATGTGTTTCCTGCAGACCTGCCGGGTATGCTGCCGGATAGGGACATTGATTTTGGCATTGACCTGGTGCCGGGCACTCAGCCCATTTCTATTCCACCATATCGCATGGCACCAGCGGAGTTGAAAGAATTGAAGGAGCAGCTTCAGGAGCTCCTGGATAAGGGGTTCATTCGGCCTAGTGTGTCACCTTGGGGTGCACCAGTTCTATTTGTGAAGAAGAAGGATGGCATGATGAGAATGTGCATCGATTATAGGCAGTTGAACAAAGTAACAATTAAAAACAAGTACCCCTTACCTCGCATTGATGATTTATTTGACCAGCTTCAGGGAGCGAGGGTGTTCTCAAAAATTGATCTCCGTTCGGGTTACCACCAGTTAAAAATCAGGGACTCAGACATTAATAAGACTGCTTTCAGGACTAGATATGGTCACTATGAATTTCTTGTCATGTCTTTCGGGTTGACCAATGCCCCAGCAGCTTTCATGCACCTGATGAACAGTGTGTTCTGGCCTTACCTGGATTCATTTGTCATAGTATTCATTGATGACATACTGGTATACTCGCGCAGTCAGGAGGAGCACGCGCAGCGTTTGAGAGTTGTATTGCAGAGATTAAGGGAGGAGAGGCTTTATGGAAAGTTCTCCAAATTTGAGTTCTGGCTCGGTTCAGTGGCTTTCTTGGGACATGTGGTGTCCAGTGAGGGTATTCAGGTTGACCCAAAGAAGATAGAGGCGGTGCAGAGTTGGCCTAGACCGACCTCAGCCACAGAGATTCGCAGCTTCCTAGGGTTGGCAGGTTACTATCGCTGGTTTGTGCAGGGATTTTCCTCTATTGCATCGCCCTTGACCAAGTTGACTCAGAAGGGTGTCGCATTTGTATGGTCGGATGAGTGTGAGGAGAGCTTTCAGTAGCTTAAGACGGCTTTGACCACAGCTCCAGTGTTAGTCTTGCCATCAGCTTCAGGATCTTATACGGCATATTGCGATGCTTCGAGAGTTGGGATTGGTTGTGTTTTGATGCAGGAGGGTAGAGTTATTGCGTATGCTTCTCGTCAGTTGAAGCCCCATGAGCAGAACTACCCCGTCCATGATCTGGAGCTAGCGGCTATAGTCCATGCACTGAAGATTTGGAGGCATTACTTGTATGGCGTATCCTGTAAGGTATTCACTGATCATCGCAGTCTTCAGCATTTGTTCAAGCAAAAGGATCTTAATTTGAGGCAGCGTAGATGGTTGGAGTTACTCAAGGATTATGACATTACTATCCTGTATCACCCGGAGAAGGCCAATGTAGTGGCCGATGCTTTGAGCCGGAAGTCAGTGAGTATGGGGAGCTTGGCATACATTCCAGTTGAGGAGAGGCCATTTGCAGTTGATGTTCAGGCCTTGGCCAACCGATTTGTGAGATTAGATATTTCAGAGCCCAGTCGAGTGTTGGCTTGTGTGGTTTCTCGGTCTTCCTTGTATACCGCATCAGGGAGTGTCAGTATGATGATCCGCATTTGCTTGTCCTTAAGGACAGGGTTCAGCATGATGATGCCAGGGATGTGACCATTGGAGATGATGGTGTGTTAAGGATGCAGGGCCGGATTTGCGTGCCCAACGTGGATGGGCTTCGGGAGTTAATATTGGAGGAGGCCCATAGTTCGCGGTATTCCATTCATCCGGGTGCTGCGAAGATGTATCAGGATCTCAGACAGCACTATTGGTGGCGTAGGATGAAGAGAGATATTGTGGAGTATGTAGCCCGGTGTCTTAATTGTCAGCAAGTGAAATATGAGCATCAGAGACCGGGTGGCTTACATCAGCAGATGGTTATTCCTGAGTGGAAGTGGGAGAAGATCACTATGGATTTTGTTACCGGACTTCCACGAACTCTGAAGAAATTTGATGCTATTTGGGTGATTGTAGACAGGCTGACCAAGTCCGCGCACTTCATTCCGGTTTGTACTACTTATTC
>NW_017672440.1:187478-191997 GCF_001879085.1 Nicotiana attenuata | reverse complement strand
GCGATACAGTTGTTGTAGACCATGTATACCGATCATGTTTGGTTACTATTGGGGGTCTGGAGACCCGAGTTGATCTGTTGCTATTGAGCATGGTAGATTTTGATGTTATTTTGGGCATGCTATTCTAGACTGTCATGCTAAGACAGTCACTCTGGCTATACCGGGTGTACCGAGGATCGAGTGGCGTGGTATGACTGACTATGTTCCTAGCAGGGTAATTTCATTCCTAAAGGCCCAGCGTATGGTTGGGAAAGGTTGCCTTTCATATTTGGCGTTCGTGAGGGATGTTGGAGCCGAGACTCCTAGCATTGATTCTGTCCCAGTTGTGAGGGAGTTTCCCGATATTTTCCCTGCTGACCTGCCGGGCATGCCCCCGGACAGGGATATTGATTTTGGTATTGACCTGGTGTCGGGAACTCAGCCCATTTCCATTCCGCCATATCGTATGGCTCCAGCGGAGTTGAAAGAATTGAAGGATCAGCTTTAGGAACTCCTGGATAAGGGGTTCATTCGGCCTAGTGTGTCACCGTGGGGTGCACCGGTTCTGTTTGTGAAGAAGAAGGATGGCACCATGAGGATGTGTATTGACTACAGGCAATTGAATAAAGTAACAGTGAAGAACAAGTATCCTCTGCCACGCATTGATGATTTATTTGACCAGCTTCAGGGAGCGAGGGTGTTCTCCAAGATTGATCTCCGTTCGGGCTATCACCAGTTGAAGATCAGGGATTCAGATATTATGAAGACTGCTTTCAGGACTAGATATGGGCACTATGAGTTTCTTGTTATGTCCTTTGGGTTGACTAATGCCCCAACAGCGTTCATGCATTTGATGAACAGTGTATTTCGGCCGTATGTGGATTCATTCGTTATTGTTTTCATTGATGATATTCTGGTGTACTCGCGTAGTCAGGAGGAGCACGCCCAACATTTGCGAGTTGTATTGCAGAGATTGAGGGAGGAGAAGCTTTATGCCAAGTTCTCCAAGTGTGAGTTTTGGCTCAGTTCAATGGCTTTCTTGGGGCATGTGGTGTCCAGCGAGGGTATTCAGGTCGACCGGAAGAAGATAGAGGCGGTTCAGAGTTGGCCTAGACCGACCTTAGCCACGGAGATTCGTAGTTTCCTTGGGTTGGCAGGTTATTATCGCCGATTTGTTCAGGGATTTTCCTCTATTGCATCGCCCTTGACCAAGTTGACTCAGAAGGGTGCTCCATTTGTATGGTCGGACGAGTGCGAGGAGAGCTTTCAGAAGCTCAAGACAGCTTTGACCACAACTCTAGTGTTGGTTTTGCCATCAGCTTCAGGTTCTTATACTGTATATTGTGATGCTTCGAGAGTTGGGATTGGATGTGTATTGATGCAGGAGGGTAGAGTTATTGCATATGCTTCTCGTCAGTTGAAGCCCCACGAGAAGAACTACCCTATTCATGATTTGGAGTTGGCTGCTATAGTTCATGCTTTGAAGATTTGGAGGCACTACTTGTATGGCGTATCTTGCGAGGTATTCACTGATCATCGCAGTCTTCAGCATTTATTCAAGCAAAAGGATCTTAATTTGAGGCAGCGGAGGTGGCTAGAGTTACTCAAAGATTATGATATTACCATTCTGTATCACCCGGGGAAGGCCAATGTAGTGGCCGATGCTTTGAGATGAAAGACGGTTAGTATGGGGAGTTTGGCGTATATTCCAGTTGGGGAGAGGCCCTTTGCAGTTGATGTCCAGGCTTTGGCCAATCGGATGGTGAGATTAGATATTTCAGAGCCGAGTCGGGTGTTGGCTTGTGTGGTTTCTCGATCTTCCGTGTATGACCGCATCAGAGAGCGCCAGTATGATGATCCGCATTTGCTTGTCCTTAAAGACAGGGTTCAGCGTGATGATGCCAGGGATGTGACTATTGATGATGATGGCATGTTGAGGATACAGGGTCGGATTTGTGTGCCCAATGTAGATGGGCTTCGGGAGTTGATATTGGAGGAGGCCCACAACTCGCGGTACTCCATCCATCCGGGTGCCGCGAAGATGTATCAGGACTTGAGGCAGCATTATTGGTGGAGGAGGATGAAGAAGGACATTGTAGGATTTGTGGCTCGGTGTCTCAACTGTCAGCAGGTAAAGTACGAGCATCAGAGGCCGGGCGGTGTGCTTCAGCGGATGATTATTCCCGAGTGGAAGTGGGAGAGGATTACTATGGATTTTGTGAGTGGTCTCCCTCGGACTTTGAAGAAGTTTGATTCGATTTGGGTGGTTGTGGATCGGCTGACCAAGTCCGCGCACTTCATTCCAGTATGTACTACTTATTCTTCGGAGCGGCTGGCAGGGATCTTTATCCGGGAGATTGTCCGATTGCATGGAGTTCCAGTGTCTATTATCTCAGATAGGGGTACTCAGTTCACCTCTCAGTTCTAGAGGGCTTTTCAGCGGGAATTGGGTATGCAGGTGGAGTTGAGCACAACGTTTCATCCTCAGACGGACGGACAGTCCGAGCGTACTATTCAGATATTGGAGGACATGTTGCGTGCCTGTGTTATTGATTTTGGAGGTTCTTGGGATGGGTTTTTTCCGCTTGCAGAATTTGCCTACAACAACAGTTATCAATCGAGCATTCAGATGGCTCCGTATGAGGCGTTGTATGGGAGGCGGTGTAGATCCCCGATTGGATGGTTCGAGCCCGGCGAGGCTAGGTTATTGGGGACAGAGATGGTCCAGGATTAGAGAAGGTGAAGCTGATTCAGGAGAGGCTTCGTACAGCACAGTGGCGTCAGAAGAGTTATGCGGACCGTAAGGTTCGGGATGTGTCATATATGGTTGGTAAGAAGGTCTTGCTGAAGGTTTCGCCCATGAAGGGTGTTATGTGGTTCGGAAAGAAAGGGAAGCTGAGTCCACGGTTCATTGGACCTTTTGAGGTACTTAGGAGGATTGGAGAGGTGGCTTATGAGCTTGCTTTGCCACCCAGCTTGTCAGGCGTGCATCCGATATTTCATGTTTCTATGCTCCGGAAGTATGTTGGGGACCCGTCTCATGTATTGGATTTCAGCACTGTTCAGTTGGACGATGATTTTACCTATGATGTGGAGCCAGTGGCTATTTTGGGTCGTCAGGTTCGGAAGTTGAGGTCAAAGGATATAGCTTCGGTAAAGGTGCAGTGGAGAGGTCGGCCCGTGGAGGAGGCTACTTGGGAGGCCGAGCGTGAGATGTGGAGAAGATATCCTCACCTGTTTGAGGCTTCAGGTATGTTTCTTCATCCGCTCGAGGACGAGCGTTTGTTTTAGTTGGGGAGGATGTGATGACCCGGTTCGTCGTCACGTGAGTTACCACCCCGTTTCCCCCATTTTCTGCTTCCTTATGTTTTATTATACGAGTCTTGGGTGAATGAGTTGATTTGGATTGATTTTGGATGGAAATGAGACACTTAGTCTCTTTAAGAAAGGCTTGTTTTGGAAAGTCAATCGGACGTTGACCTATGAGTTAGAGGACTCAGATATGATTTCCGGTGATTCGGTTAGCTTCCGGGGATGATTTGTGACTTAGGAGTGTGATCGGAATTGATTTTGGAGGTCCGATGTAGAAATAGGCTTGAATTGGCGAAGTTAGTATTTTGGCGAATTCCGGTTGGTAGGTGAGATTTTGATCCGACAGTCGGAATGGAATTCCGAGAGTTGCTGTAGCTTCGTTAGGTGATTTTGGATGTGTGTGCAAAATTTCAGATCATTCGGAGGTGTTTTGGTTGGGTTTTTGATCGAATGCGAGTTTCGGAAGATTTGGATGAACTTAGGCTTGAATTTGATGTAATTTGATGATTTAGGTGTTATTTGTGGTGTTTTGATGATTCGAGCAAGTTTGAATAAGGTGTTGGATCATGTTTGAGCTTTTGGTTGAGGTCCCGGGGGCTTCGGGGTGATTTCGGATGGCTAAACGGTAAGATTTGAACTTAGAATTTGCAGCAGAAATATGCAGCAGCTGTGCAGGCCAAGTTTTGCCTTCGCGTTCGCGGGTGGTCCATCGCGTTCGCGGAAGGCTATTTTCTGGACCATCACGTTCGCGAGTATGGCTCCGCGTTCGCGTAGAAGGGGCCTGGGGTCCTGCCGAGTTTATTCATCGCGTTCGCGGTCAATGGGACGCGTCCGCGTAGTGGAGCCCGCTGAAGCCTCGCGTTTGCGGGATGGACACCGCGTTCGCAAAGGGTTAATTTGGTCAGTGATATTTTTGGGCATCGCAAACGCGAGAAGTCTTTCGCGTTCGCGTAGAAGGAATTGGCACCTGGGCAGAAGGGTTTTTATATTATTTCATCCGCGAAGCTTAGTCCATTTCCACCATTTTTGAACAACCTTGAGAGCTTTTTGACGAGGATTAAAGAGGTTTTCGACTGGGATCGATTGGAGGTGAGTCTTATGGCCTAGAAACATCGTTTAATTGTGGATTCAGCACTTAAATTCATGGAAATTTGATTAAAAAGGGAAGAATTAGGGCTTGACTTTTTGAATGAAAATTTGGGGTTTGAGGGTAGCATTTGAGCTCGCA
>NW_017672440.1:173191-186565 GCF_001879085.1 Nicotiana attenuata | reverse complement strand
ATATATATATATATATATATATATATATATATATATATATATATATATATATATATATATATATATATATATATATATATATATATATCGGGCTGCACGCCGCAGCAGTATAATATGTGGATCGGGCTGCACGCCGTAGCGGTGTAATTATGATTACGGTTATCGTGAGGAGTAATTGAGTTGAGTACAGGCTTAAAGGATTTTTACTTGATTTCTTCATTCAGTTGCTGTTTAAATGTTCTTACTACTTTGATATAGAACTGCTTAGTGCTTTTACGAGATTTCTTTCCGTCAGTCATTATTTATTGCTATTACTCACTGAGTCGGAGTACTCACTTTACTCCCTGCACCATGTGTGCAGATACAGGTATTCCGGAGGCGTAGATTGAGCTATTGCTGCTATTCAGATCTCATCGGAGTTATCGAGGTAGCTGCATGGCGTTCGCAGACCCGATTTCTCCCTCTATCCCCTTTACTTTCAGCATCTTTAGACTACCCTTTTGTTTAGGTTGTTCCTCAGACGCGTGTTAGAGGCTCTTGACTCGTAACACCAGATCGGTGGGATTTGTAGAGATATTTCCTGTTTTCCGCATATTTTTATCTTCTGTTACAGATTTATAATCATGTTAATTTGGTATTTAAACTCTGTTATTTGGTAATGAACTCTAATTAAGGGATTGAGAGTGTTGAATTGATTGGGCTTACCTAGCACTGTGTTGGGCGCCATCACGACCGGGTTGGGGTCGTGACAAGATCTCAGTATAATGAAAATATTCATAGCATTCCTATATATTTTGCTGAATTTTAGAATGCGCATTACGATTGTGTTGCATTGCACTTTGAGTTTATTCGAACAAATTTTAGCTTATGTGTTGTTAATATGGGGGAAGTATGTAAAGATATAGAGAAAGGAAATGCCGTTGAACTATGAGTTTAACTTATATACAATGGTTGTGTAAAAAGTTTTTGCATTACTAATGCATTAAGTTTACCATTGTGATGACCCAAAAGGTCATCTTTTGTTTTAGAATCCGTTTTCGTGTTCCGAGGCCTTGAAAACTTCATTTTATCTCTCCTCGATTTGCGTGCGCAGTCCGAGCGCGATACCGGAAAGTTTTTGTGTGAAAATTTTAAGAAATATGATTTTTGGCTTAAAAATATGATTTTGGTCGACTTCGGTCAATATTTTGGGTAAACGGACCCGGACTCGTGTTTCGACGGTCTCGGAGGGTCCGTAGAAAAATATGGGACCTGGGCGTATGCTCGGAATCGAATTCCGAGGTCCCTAACTCAAGAAGTGAATTTTGAAGAAAATTGTTTGCTGGAAAATATAAGAAGTTTTAGAAATTGAATAATGTTAGAACTTGATGGTATCAGGCCCGTATTTTGGTTTTGGAGCCTGGTACAGGTTTAATATGGTATTTAAGCTATGTCTGTAAAATTTGGTAAGAAACGGAGTTGATATGACATGAATCAGACCCTTGGTTGAGAAAATAGAAATTTTGAACTATCCTATGAATTTCATGAGTTTTAGTGTTAAATTCGTTGTTTAAGATGTTATTTTGGCGATTTGATCGCACGAGCAAGTCCGTATGATGTTTTTAGGCTTGTGTGCATGTTTGGGTCGAGGGATCGGATGAGTCTTGGATAGGCCACAGAGTGAGTTTGGACTTAGAAAAATTTCTGTTGCATCTCGTATTTTGTTGCAGGCTCTGATCTCGCAATTGCGAGGTCAGGCTTCGCAATTGCAAGCCTCCCAGGCTTGGCAATTGCGAGGGCTTTATCGCAATTGCGAAGAAGCCCTGGCCAGTACAGTTCACATTTGCGAATATTTCCTTCGCATTTGCGAAGTCAACAGGGGGGTCAACCTTCGCAATTACGACAAATTGTTCGCAATTGCGACAGAAGCAGACATTGCAGCAGGTTCGCACTTGTCATTTGGACGGGATTTTCAACTGATCAAAACATCATTTGGACGGGATTTTCACTTCACTTCTCAAATTTTCAAACCCTAAGCTCCCATAGGCGATTTTCTTAAGGAGAGTTCTTCCCCAAATCATAGGTAAACGATTTTTAACTCATTTTCTTCAATCTATTTCATTTTTTTACATGATTTCATCTCAAAATCTAGGGGTTTTCATGGGAAATTGGGTGTTCTTGGGTAGAAATTAGGAATTTTGGATTTGGGGGATTTGGACCTCAATTGGTCGGATTCCGCAACCAATTGTATATCCGGGCTCGGGGGTGAATGGGTAATCGGGTTTTGGTCCGAACTTCGAGTTTTGACCAAGCGGGCCCGGGGTCAATTTTTGACTTTTGGAAAAAATGTTGGGAAATCTTTGATTATGCATTCTAATTGGTTTCTTTAGCGTTTATTGATGTTATTAAGTTAATTATGGCTAGATACGAGTGAATTGGTGGTGGAACCGAGAGGCAAAGCGGTGGTTGAGCTTTGAAATACCCGTTGGCTTGAGGTAAGTGTTTGGTCTAACCTTGACTTAAGGGACTAGGGATCCCCGACTTACTTGCTATGTGAGATATCATGTGTGTGGCGTATAGGTGTGGTGACGAGTACCTATGCGTCACCAAATTACTTGTTTAGCCCGTTTCCCTATATCTTGCTTTCCTGCCTTAATTGCTAATTTCTCATAAATGTTTCCATGTCTAACTGCTTCATATTAACTGTTGTTCTCTTTATTGAATTATTTAATTGCTTCACGTTAACTGTTGATGTTCCCGTTGAAGTATTATTGGTTTCGTTGCTTCATTTTATTACCCTGTTGGCTTATATTGATTTATTGGTGCCTTATGGTGCACCTTGGTTGGTCTCGCTGAGTAGTTGTCACTGGTGAAGTTTCATAACTGCAGTGATATTTCATTGTGTGGATTGAGGTATAAGTAATGTGGGGGGATTGAGTTAGCTTGTGAAACACTTGTCTTTATTATTTTGTGATTGGTGCTGATATATATTGGGATCGGGTTGCACGCCGCAATAGGAGGAATAAGGGTGAATTGTGATTGTCTGGTGGGATCGGGTTGCACGCCACAACAAGGAGTAATAAGGGTGGACAGGTGAGATCGGGTTACGCGCCGCAACAGGAAGAATAAACATGATATGTGTTGAGGAGTAATAAGGGCGGACAGGTGGGATCGGGTTACATGCCACAACAAGGAGGAAAAAGGGTGAATATTGATACTGTTCTTGTTTATATGTTGGGATCGGGATGCGCGCCGCATCAGTTGTTATTATGTTTTCATTTCTGTTGAGGCCCATTACTGTGATGTTGAAATACCCTTAAGGATTGGTTATAGCTGACTACTAGTAGAACATCTAGGTTCCGAGTGTATTTAATGACAATTATTGCTTTATTACGTTCTGTATCTCCTTTCTGTTTAGTATAAACTGTTGCAGGTTGTATATGTTGTATGTGCTACCGTAGCCTCGTCCCTACCTCGTCGAGGTTGGGCTCGACACTTACCAGTACATGGGCTCGGTTGTACTGATACTGCACTCTGCACTTTCTATGCAGAATTTGGAGCTAGTGGCTGATCGTGAGGTTGGTTGCTATCACTGCTTCCCGGGGACCTAAGGTAGCCCTACAGGCGTCTGCAGGCCCTGGCGTCCTCTTTTATCCTATTTCATTTATGTTTTTTCTACTTTCGAGACAGATGTAGACTTTTTGTTTAGACCACTATTTGTGGTATTCGTAGATTGTTCTTGAGATTGTGACACCAGTTCTGGGTAGAAACCTATTACGGTTTTGTTATTAGTATAAAGATAATCTTTTAAATTGTGTTCTTCTGCATTTATTTTCGCTGATTTACTTTTGTTAACTTGTAATTGTTAAAAGATTGAGAAAAAAGGAAAAATATTCTGTAACGTTGGTTTGCCTAGCGAGTACAATGTTAGGCGCCATCACGGTCCCGATAGTGAGAAATTCGGGTCGTGACAAGTTGGTATCAGAGCTCTAGGTTAATTAGGTCTTACAATTCACAGACAAACTTGGAAGAGCCTTAGGGATCGGTACGGAAACATCTGTGCTTATCCCCAGAGGCTACAGAGTTAGGAACAGTTCAACTTCTATTCATTCATGTCGTGCGGTTTGATCTCTCAATGCTAATTGAACATCTACTCTGTTCTTTCGCAGATGGAGAGAACGCGTACGGCTTCATCAGGTGATCAGCAGCCCGAGCCCCCAGTGGCAGCTCCTACGAGGGGCAGAGGACGAGGCCGAGGCAGGGGCAAGGCTCAGCCCAGAGCTCGAGCAGCAGCACCAGCGGCTGAGCCTCAGGTTGAGTTTGATGATGAGGTTCCAACCCAGACCAATCCAGCGGGTCCAACTCAGGTTCCAAAGGGGTTCATAGCTACCCCGGTACTCCAGGATGCTCTGGTCCGTCTACTAGGCCTTATGGAGAGTGTCACTCAAGCAGGCATACTTCTAGTAGCACCAGCCGTCTCTTGGGATGGGGTAGGAGCATAGACTCCCGCTACTCACACTCCGGAGCAGATGGCTCCCCAGTTTCAGACTCAGCAGCTCAGCCAGTAGGGGTAGTTCCGCCGGGTGTTGTAGCACAGACCGGCGATGGAGCAACTATGTCTACAGATGCTTTGTGGAGGTTGGATAGGTTCACCAAGATTTTCACTACTACCTATGGTGGTACATCTTCAGAGGATCCCCAGGACTATTTGGACAGTTGCCATGAGGTTCTACGGAACATGGGGATAATGGAGACCAATGGGGTCGACTTTGTTGCTTTTCGCTTATCAGGTTCCGCCAAGAAATGGTGGAGGGATTTTTGTTTGGCTAGACTAGCTGGGTCGCCTGCTTTGACTTGGGATCAGTTTTCTCAGCTATTTCTGGAGAAGTTTCTCCCTATCACTCAGAGAGAGCACCATCGGAGGTAGTTTGAGCGCCTTCAGCAGGGTTCTATGACCGCCACTCAGTACGAGACTAGATTTATTGACTTGGCCTGTCATTCTCTTCATATACTCCCCACAGAGAGAGAGAGGGTGAGGAGATTTATTGAGGGACTCGCTCAGCCTATCAGATTGCAGATGGATAAGGAGACAAGGAGTGAGATTTCTTTTCAGGATGCGGCCAATGTGGCCAGACGAGCTGAGATGTTTTTAGCTCAGGGTAGTGGTCAGGGGTCTGACAAGAGGCCTCGTCACTCTGGTGGATTCAGTGGGACCTCATCTTGAAGTCGAGGTACGTTTGGTAGAGGCCATCATCCCAGGCCGTTTCACTCAGCGCTTCAGGCATCCCATGGAGCTTCAGGGAGTCGTGGTACTTACGTGCCTCCTTCAGGGCAGCCAGCTCATAGTGCACCGCCGGCTCCTATCAGAGCACCTCCTCTTCAGAGTTATTATCGCGGTCAGCCGGCCCGTCAGGGTCAGTCTCAATTTCCTCAGCCGCAGTATTTAGATGGATGTTTTGAGTGTGGCGAGTATGGTCATATTCGAAGGGCTTGTCCGTGATTAGTGGGTGTTCAGTCACAGCAGCAGAGTTCTCGTGCCATGATTCCAGCACTGCCTGCCCAGCCAGCTAGAGGTAGGGGTCAGCCCGCTAGAGGTGGAGGTCAGGCCATTAGAGGTGGAGGCCAGGCCGTTAGAGGCGGAGGCCAGCCAGCAAGAGGCCGTCCCAGAGATATAGTTAAGGGTGGTGGGGCCCAGCCTCGATGTTATTCTTTTCCAGCTAGGCCTGAGGCTGAGTTCTCCGATGCTGTTATCACAGGTACTATTCTGGTTTGTATTAGAGATGCTTCAGTTCTGTTTGATCCAGGGTCTACATACTCCTATGTGTCTTCTTATTTTGCTTCATATTTGGTTGTGCCTCGTGATTCTTTGAGCGCTCCCGTATATGTGTCCATGCTGGTGGGTGATTCTATTATTGTAGATCGTGTCTATCGCTCGTGTGTGGTTGTTATTGGGGGTCTTGAGACTAGTGTAAATCTCCTACTTCTCGATATGGTTGATTTCGATGTCATTTTGGGGATGGATTGGCTATCACCTTACCATGCTATATTGGATTGTCATGCCAAGACCGTGACGTTAGCCTTGTCGGGGTTGCCTCGATTGGAGTGGAGAGGGACTCCTGGTCATTCTATCAGCAGGGTTATTTTGTATGTGAAGGCTCGGCGTATGGTTGAAAAGGGGTGTTTGGCTTATTTGGCATATATTCGTGATTCTAGTGCTGAGGTTCCTTCTATGGATTCCGTACCAGTTGTTCGGGAGTTTCCAGAGGTATTTCCTGCAGACCGGGGATGCCAATGGATATTGAATTTTGCATTCATTTGGCTCCGGGCACTCAGCCCATTTTTATTCCTCCGTATCGCATGGCCCCGCCAGAGTTGAAAGAACTGAAGGAGCAGCTGCAAGATTTGCTTGATAAGGCTTTATTAGACCTAGTGTCTCGCCTTGGAGTGCACCGGTGTTGTTTGTTAAGAAGAAGGATGGATCGATAAGGATATGTATAGATTATAGGCAGTTGAACAAAGTCACCATCAAGAACAAGTATCCATTGCCGAGGATTGATGATTTATTTGACCAACTTCAGGGTGCCAAGGTATTTTCGAAGATTGATCTGAGATCTGGCTACCATCAGTTGAGGATTAGGGCATCTGATGTCCCTAAGACAACTTTTTGCACTCGGTACGGGCATTATGAGTTTCTAGTGATGTCATTTGGGTTGACGAATGCCCCAGCAACATTTATGGATTTGATGAACCGTGTGTCCAGGCCTTATATGGATTCTTCCATGATTGTATTCATTGATGTTATTTTGATCTACTCCCGCAGCTGAGAGGATCACGCGCAACATCTTTGAGTCGTTCTTCAGACTCTGAGAGACAGTCAGTTATATGCTAAGTTTTCGAAATGTGAGTTTTGGTTGAGTTCATTCGCTTTCTTGGGTCATGTTGTATCTGCAGAAGGTATTCAGGTGGATCCTACGAAGATTGAGGCAGTCAGGGACTGGCCTAGACCCACATCAGCTATAGAGACCCTGAGTTTCTTGGGTCTGTCGGGTTATTACCGTCGGTTTGTGGAGGGGTTTTCGTCTATAGCAGCCCCGATGACTGATAACTAGGGATTATGATGCATTTTACACTCTTTCTTGCTTAAGTTTTGATTAGAAATGTGTACAAAATAGTCCCAAAGGCTCACAAGTTGTGCTTGATTGCAGGTTTGATCATCAAGGTGACAAAGTGTCAAAAACCAACTCAAAAAGGAGTGAAACTTACACAAGTACCAAGACAAGACAAAGCTCAGTCAAACAGGGCTAGTGCGGCCGCACACCATTCTGTGCGGTCCGCAAGGATGAGTTCAGAGACTGTCTTTCAGGCCATCAGGCAATGCGACCGCACTTGATTCCGTGCGGTCCGCATTAGTTTCATCGAGGCCGCACTCGATTTCGTGCGGTCCGCAGAGCCAAGGTTCAGAGAGATGGCAAATTGAAGAATTATGCCTAATGCGGTCCGCGATCTATTTTGTGCGGACCGCAGTAGAAGCCACCACGGCCATGGTGCATTTTGTGCGGTCCGCGGTGGCCAAGCTTCAGAGAGCACAAAAGTCAAGCAAAGAGCCTTAGTGCGGCCGCACTCGATTTTGTGCGGTCCGCACTAGCCCCGCAGGGGTATTTTTGTCTAGAATTTTCAGCCTAGTATAAATAGTTTCTTTTCCCATTTTTAGGTAATCAGATAGTTTTGGACGTAGAGCTGCGCTCGTGACTTCGTTTCTTTTACTATTTTGAGTAATTTTGGCTTAATTTCACCATTGGATCTTCAAGTTTTATTTAGCAATTTATTATTATGAGCTTATCTTCATCTATTTCTTTATTTTTCTCTTTAATCATGAGTAGCTAGACCCATCAGCTAGGGTTGTGGCTCAACCCTAGTGTGGGTAATTGAGGGGTCTTATGTTTTAAGGTTTGATTGTCTATGGGTGTTTGATATTTAGACTAATTTATGGTTTTATTGTTAAATTAGTGGTTGCAAACACTAGTTTATGCTTTGTTGATTTTGGCTCATCTTGAGAAAGAGAGCCTAAGTCTCTAGAATTAGTCCAACAAGGAATTGGGGCGTACTCAAGAGAATTGATAGCCCCAATTAAAAGGTTAAACCGAGAGATCGTAATACCCGACTTGAACCTTAATTGCTTGCACAACTGTTCATACCCAATTGATCTTGAGAAAGTCAATTAGGGCAAAATCACTCGAACTGCCGAGAGGCATAGAGTGGGTAGAATCGTGAAATGGTTATATCGTAATCCCCAAGTATGACAAACTAGCCTTAGACATAAGAACCCGTTAATTATCCACCTAGGCGAAGGTCACTTCCCTAGTGCCTTTTATCTCATCAGAACATCTTCAATAGCTTCCTCTTAGCATAACGTAGAATTTAGCCTATTGGTAGTATAAATTTAGAAGTTAATCAAAAACCCAAAAATGTTTAGGAGTGTAATTAGGATCAATTACACAACTCTAACTTAGATAGAAACTCAATTCCAACTTCTACTTCCCTGTGGATATCGATCCCGACCTTATCGGGTTAAGGCTGCTTCGACCTCTCTTGCTACTCTTTAGTAGTACAGGGTTGGCCTCGATCACTTTTTTGGGGCCGTTGCCGGGGAGCTAACGGTCTTGATTATCTATCTTAGTAGTTTTGTGAATTGTTCTTTTTTCCTTCTTTGCTACTAGTTTTTGTGTGTCAGAACTTCAGGTGCAAAATGGCAGCATACAACAATGACCCTCTTGGCAATGTGATTGCGGGGGAGGAGGTAGACGATGTTGGAGATGATGAGGTGCCTCTTGTACCTCAAGGGCAACGTAGAGACCGCCAGGCCAATGCAAATGAAAACATTCCAGAACCTCCTCCGCCACCTCCAAGAGTGGCCCCTCGAGTTCTTCCCAACCAAGGCTATGCGAGTGCAATTGTCCGCCTCGGATTCAGGTGGGAAATTTTCAAATTACCAATGTGACGTTGACACTTTTGGAGCAGCGTGGGTACATCACGGTTGCTCCCACTCAGAATGCTTACAAACATCTCAAGGGGTTCGTGGATACCTGTTGGGGGAGCAAGAAAACCAATGTGTTCGAGGATGCACTTCGATTGAGGCTCTTCTCATTCTCACTTAGAGGGAAGGCATTAGATTGGCTTGAGCGACTTCCTAACCATTCCAGCACCACTTGGGATGAGTTGGCGGATAAGTTCATTGCCAAATTTTTCTCACCGAGGCACATGGCAGCATTACGGGATGAGATCTTATCCTTCAAGCAGGAGCCCACCGAACCATTGCACAAGATTTGGGAGAGATATAGAACTATGGTGAAGGAATGCCCCAACAATGATATGACAGAGGCTATGATACAACAGACCTTCTATCGGGGCATCAATACAACAAATCAATGCATAGTGAATCAATTGGCTGGGGATAATTTTATGAAGCTGCCTTATGATGAAGCTTGTGCAATTCTTGACGAGATGGCTGATACATCCTCCGCGTGGCAAAGTAGGGCCAATGTGTCACAGGGTGACCCCACGGTCACTCATTTGCACAAAGAACTACATGACCATGGGCAGGCTATAGCAGAACTTACAACAACAATGAACCAATTAGCAAAGGCACAGTTGCAACAAGTTCAGAATCCTCGCCAAGTAAATGCCATGGAGGGTTTCAACATGCTTGTGAACAATAGAAGACAGAGAGGTCAACAGAACTAAGGGAGTTCGGATCAATTTGACAATGATTTTGGTGGATTCCAAGATGAGGGTTATGATGGGCAGAATGAAGAGGTACAATATGTGAATAATTATCAAGGCCAAAGAGGCAATTCTTCTAACCAACTACAACAATGGAGATCCCAGGGCCATTGGGGTAACCAACAGCAAGGCAACAATAATTGGAACAATCAACAACAAGGGAACAACAATTGGAAAAATCAAAACAACAATCGGAACAATCAGGGAAACTGGGGCAACAACAACAATTGGGGTGGAAACAACAACAACCAGGGTGGATGGAACAATAACCAAGGAAATCAGGGGCAAGGCTTTCAAAGGCCCCCAATGTACCAACAACCGAGTAACCCACCGCCTTTTCCATCCCAGGGTCCTAGTTCTTCCAACAATGAAATGGGGAAAATTGAAATGATGTTTGAACAGATGATGAAAAAGAATGCTGACTCAGATGCGCAATTGGCTTCTCATACCACTTCAATTAGAAATTTGGAGGTTTAGCTAGGCCAAATCTCACAGTCCTTGAACACTCGCCCTAAGGGGGCTCTACCGAGTGATACGGTAGTTAACCCAAAGGGTGGCAATAATCATGTTATGGCGGTAACTACTAGGAGTGGACGAGGCGGTGATGTGAATGCCTCCAAACAAAAGCAAGTTTTGGGTGATGAAGTTGAGTTGCAAGAAGATGAAGTTCCTTTGGTAGTTGAAAATGTGAATGAAGAAGTGAAGATTGATATTCAAGATGCCGAGGTGGAAATACAAAATGGCGTGAACCCGTCTAGGGAACACGTAATTGACATACCGGAGCCAGTTGTGCCAAAAGCCAAGGAACCCTTGCCTAGGCCACCTCCCCCTTATCCTCAGAGGCTAGCCAAGAAGAAAAATGAGAATCAGTTCAAAAAGTTCATTGACATGATGAAGAGCTTATCCATTAATGTGCCTTTGGTGGAGGCTTTGGAGCAAATGCCTAGCTATGCTAAATTCATGAAAGATTTGGTGACAAAGAAAAGATCCATGGACTGTGAAACTATCAAGATGACCCACCAAGTTAGTGCTATAGTACATTCAATGGCTCCCAAGTTGGAGGATCCCGGTGCTTTCACTATCCCTTGCACTATTGGAAGTGCAGACTTTGCTAAAGCTTTATGTGATTTAGGGCTAATATCAATTTGATGCCGTACTCAGTTTTCAAGACTTTGGGGATTGGACAGCCGAGGCCGACGTCCATGAGGTTGCAAATGGCAGATAGATCGATAAAGAGGCCTTTGGGTATTATAGATGATGTGCTTGTCCGGGTGGACAAATTTATCTTGCCAGCTGATTTTGTGATCTTGGATTGTAGGTAGATTATGAGGTTCCGATCATATTGGGGAGACCTTTCCTTGCTACGGGCAAGGCTCTAGTAGATGTGGAAGCAAGGGAACTCACTTTCAGGGTGGGTGACGAAAAGGTGGTTTTTCATGTGTGCAAGTCAATGAAGCAGCCCAATTGTACTGAAGTGTGCTCATTTGTGGATGTTGTCATGGCTGTGATAATTGATGATACTAGTGCAATGATCAATGTGGAGGACCCTTTGGAGGCCGTATTGTTGAATCTTGATGTCAATGATGATGAGGGCCGAGTGGAGAGCGTGAATGCTTTACATGGAATGGGCTCTTATTCTTATGAGCCTAGGAAACTCTCTTTGGATCTTGAAAATAGAAAGACTCCTCCAACAAAGTCGTCAATTGAGGAGCCTCTGGTGTTGGAGTTGAAGCCGTTGACTCCACACCTCAGGTATGAATTCTTAGGCCCTAGTTCCACTTTGCCAGTTATTCTTTCCTCTTGTCTTACTAATATGCAGGTAGATGCCACATTGGCAAGTGGAAGAAGGCAATTAGTATGCACAAGATTATTCTTGAAGATGATGAAAAACCCTCCTTAGAACATCAAAGGAGGTTGAACGAGGCAATGCAAGAAGTTGTGAAAAAGGAGGTGATCAAGTGGTTAGATGCCGGGGTTGTGTACCCTATCTCTGACAGCTCGTGGACTTCGCCGGTGTAGTGTGTGCCGAAGAAGGGTGGTATGACCGTGGTGACCAATGCTAATAATGAACTAATTCCAACCCGGACAGTGACCGGATGGAGGGTGTGCATGGACTACCGCAAGCTGAACAAGGTGACCCGCAAGGATCACTTCCCATTTCCTTTCCTTGACCAGATGCTTGATCGTCTTGCTGGGCGTGCCTTTTATTGTTTCTTGGATGGATATTCTAGGTACAACCAAATTTTGATTGCTCCGGAGGATCAGGAGAAGACAACCTTTACTTGTCCATATGGCAAATTTGCCTTTTCTCGGATGCCTTTTGGGTTGTGCAATGCACCGGCAACATTCCAACGGTGTATGATGGTCATTTTCACCGATATGGTGGAAGATATTTTGGAGGTGTTCATGGACGACTTTAGTGTTGTGGGTGATTCATTTGATGAATGTCTGAAAAATCTGGATAGAGTGTTGGCCCGGTGTGAAGACACCAATCTCGTGCTAAATTGGGAAAAATACAACTTCATGGTTGAAGAGGGCATAGTGTTGGGTCATAAAATTTCAAAGCATGGTATAGAGGTTGACAAAGCCAAAATTGAGGTAATTTCAAGGCTTCCGCCCCCCGCTTCTGTCAAGGGGGTTAGAGGTTTTCTTGGGCACACGGGGTTCTACCGGAGATTTATCAAAGACTTTTCGAAGGTAGTGAATCCTTTGTGCAAGCTGCTAGAAAAGGATGCCAAGTTCGTGTTTGATGAGGGATGTATGCAAGCCTTTGAACTTCTCAAGCATAAGTTGACCACCACCCCAATCATTACCGTACCCAATTGGAGCTTGCCTTTCGAGCTCATGTGCGATGCGAGTGATGTTGCGGTTGGGGCAGTTTTGGGTCAAAGAGTGAACAAAATGTTTCATCCAGTGTACTACGTGAGCAAGAAAATGAATAAGGCTCAAAGGAACTACACGGTAACTGAGAAAGAGTTGTTGGCTATTGTGTTCGTAATGGAAAAATTTCGGCCATATCTTATGGGAGCCAAGGTCTTAGTGCACACCGATCATGCAGCTCTTAGGTACTTGATGACAATGAAAGACTCCAAAGCTAGACTGATGCGATGGGTCTTGTTACTTCAAGAGTTTGATTTGGAAATTATGGACCGGAAAGGTAGTGAAAACCAAGTGGCGGATCACTTGTCCCACTTGGAGGAGGAAGGAAGGTCGTGTGATGGCCTAGAGATCAATGATGCATTTGCCGATGAGCAGCTACTTTCTGTGTCAATGAGTGATATGCCATGGTTTGCGGATGTTGCTAATTACCTTGTGACTGGCATCATCCCGTGTGAGCTCTCTTCTAACCAAAGGAAGAAGCTCAAACGGGATAGTTTGGATCTCTATTGGGATGAGCCGTTCTTATTCAAGATTTGCACCGACGGAGTGATCCGGAGGTGTGTACCTGAGGAGGAGCAGTTGAGCATCTTAGAGGCTTGTCATTCCTCTCCCTATGGTGGCCATCAAGGAGGGGCGAGGACAGCTTCGAAAGTTCTGAGTTGTGGGTTTTATTGGCCAACTTTGTATAAAGATGCAAGTGATCTTGTGAAGAGGTGTGACCAATGTCAAAGAGCG
>NW_017672440.1:107090-163191 GCF_001879085.1 Nicotiana attenuata | reverse complement strand
CGTCTACTATTAACTTACGTTGTACGTCTTACTTTGTAGTATACTTAATTGCTTCATGTTAACAGTTGATGTTCCCGTTGAAGTACTATTGGTTTCCTAGCTTCATTTTATTACCCTGTTAGCTTATATTGATTTATTGGTGCCTTATGGTTGTCGCACCTCCTTTTTCTTATGCCCGTAGAAGAGGGTATAATAAAGGGAGTTATTTCCAACTTGAAGTGACAATCGGAACGGGATTTATTATTAAATTCTTAGAGTCGCCACTTAGGAAATTAATGGTGTCCCAAGTCACCGGTTAAATCCCGACCCGAGGAGATTATGACTCTGTTATCAGTCCGCGAACCAGAAATCCAGGTAAGGAATTCTGTTAACTCGGGAGAAGGTGTTAGGCATTCCCGGGTTCCGTGGTTCTAGCACGGTCGCTCAACTGTTGTATTTGATTTATCTGATTTCAAAATATGTTCCAATTTATGCTTTTATTAGTAAACCGCTTTTATTTTTATGTTTAATAAGAATTGCAATGTCGTAAANCCAGTGCACCCGTGATTGTTAACCATTTCGACTTCGTTGAGATTTGGATTTGGGTCACATAAATGTGCACCCGTATTTAGGAAGGTAAATTTATTAAAATACGTGCCTAAAGCAACTACGCGTTTATTAACTGTGTGGGGAGCCATGAAATTCGCTAAATGGCACATCCCGAGGTCTAAATATTTTGATATAAGCAATTAATGAGGGCCCCGCCATTTGTGTGTTTATTTGGCGAGGCTCGTCTCGTCTATTGTTCATTTTAAAGGGTAAATCCTAAGGCAATCTATGATTTTCTATATTTGATCGTCTTTAACTATTTGCTACTGGGCCTAATAGTACTGTATACCGTGTTGCAGCCTCTGGGCTCCAAGACGAGCCCAACAAAGAAGAGGTTAAGATTATGTGCACACCATAAACTGACCAAGCAGATCTAGGCCCAGGCCCAAACGTACACAAGCATCTAGCCAAGCCTGGGCCGTTCCTTGAGGCCCCGAGACTTATTCTTTTAGTAATAAGATATCGAGCCCAAACTGTTAAGCTAGGCCAAATTCCAATTCAGATTCCAATATGCAGTCTTATTGTTATGAACTAAGAATCGAAACAGTCCAGAAATTTATTCAAGTTGTCCTGTTGATGTCAACCTAATAATGCCCAGTTTTAGATACAGAAATTGAACATTGGATGCGATCTATACTATATAGGATTAATCATTGGATGCAATCTTCCCAGCAATTAATTATATAATCAGAATCAAAGTCCATTGCACAGTCCAGATGTACAATCCAGTTACACAGTCCAATTATACAGCCCAGGGTTTACATACATACAAATCGATTCGACATTATGCTGTGCGATTAAATCTAACGCCTATATAACTACAATGCACCACAACCAGGCAGCATTTTTCAGGCTCAAACAAGTGAATATTTGTACTCCATTTCAAGCTAAAAGGTTACAGCAAGGCAGATTCAAATGTGTACCTGGTAATTGCAAATAAGAAAAGGAAAAGATCAGCAACAGTGATAGTTCTCAATAGCAGCCCAAGAATAAGTTAAAACCCAGTAACAGCTCAGTCAACACAGCAAATTCATGAATAGGCTTGAAATTCCAGTAATGAACCAAAACACAGCAACAATTTCAAGCACCAATGCAATCCAAAACCAACTCGACTACTCAGACCCAGCAGATTATTTTTGAAACCAGCAGATGAGATGCAACAATCCAGATTTTAGTTTGAAACTCAATGAGTCGACAGACCCCAAACCAGACTTGATTTGAACCCAACTTCAAACCATTTCGACTCCAAATGAAGCAGCACAATTTCAAAAGATCAAAACCTCCAAGCTCAAGCAAAATTCCCAATGGAACAGTAACCTAGCAATCCTTTTTTTTGTTTGAGTTCCTCTGATTTTAGTAAGCTCTCTTTTCTCTCTTTAGGTCTCAAATTTTGGGCTCCCCGCCCTTCTAAGGCAAGAAAGAGTGCCTTTATAGGCAAGCTAATAGGGCAACCTTTCAGATTTCAATTTACCCCTTAGGTCCCTGATTTTATGACTTTTCCTCTTATTTTCTGACTTGTGTCACAAGTAACTACCCTAAGTTTATTAAAATCTACACTATAGCCCATCCTAGAAGGTTCTATACTTATCACAATCCCTATCCTATCCTTACCCCTCTTCAAAAATTACCAAATCTGATGAAAGTACCCTTTTCCTATGCCTAAACTACCCTTTGAACCTCCTGAAATTACTAGCCTACATTAACTACACTAAACTTTCTAATTGACCCTGGTCCAAATAATTATTTCTGCAAATTAACCAGCCACCAATCCTAAATTCAAATAACTACTGATTTTTGGATTAACAACTACTAGTAACAAGTTCAAGCAAAACAGTGCTCAAATAGTATTGATCAAAACTGCTAAGCAAACAGATTCGACACACACAACTAATAAAACAACTTAAACATTCATGAGGCCTGGAGAAGATTTAAGCGACTCAAAACTTAAACTAAATCCTAAACATGATTAATCCTAATTCTCAAGAACTCAATCACAACCAAATTGACAAACGACCCAATTCTTACTATTGATTAAAAGACAGAGAAGATTAACAAATCAGAAACAGTGGCTAACCTAGTTGAACACTGGTTCAACTAAAAAAATGAGGAGAAATAAACTCATGCCCTAACTTGATTGATCAGGGGAAATATCAGTCAAGATAAAGAGATTAATGAAGAAGGACAAGGAAGACTTACTTAGTTTGAACACTCGACTGACTATGGGGTGAACTCTGAATGGCCAATTGTCTGAATCCTCCGAGATTCTTGACGCGTAACATCCCTAATCGTGTGTTTTCAAAAGAACACACATGATTAGGGAAATCACGGTCCAAAATCCCTAAAATTTCTGAGCTAGGGTTCTGCCGGTTCTAAGATCTGAAATTTGAGAAGCTCTGGCAAGATTCGAAAGGTTTTGGTTAGGGATTAGTGATGGGGGAGGGATGAGGGACATTTGGTACGAATTTGGGCCAGTTTGGGTGAGTTTGCAACTTGGCCGGAAACTTTGATGGAATATTTGAGACGACTGGCTATGATTCGAGGGGAGCTGAGGGCATGGTTGGATAGGGGAAGACGAGGGGATTCAGTGGTGTATTTTTGGTGGTCATCGGAGCATCGCCGCCGGCGGCGACGATTTCCGGCCGGCGGCGGACGGCGGAGGGCGGTGGGGCTAGGACGGAGGACGGTGGAGGAAGGCGGGGTTGAGGTTTGTACGAGGAAGATGGGAGTTGTCGTTACATTTTGTATAAAAATTATTACATTTTTATTACATTTTGAGAGCCAATTGTGGCCGCTGGATCTGGGGAAATGAATGGTCGTGATTAACGACGTCAAAACGATGTCGTTTGATGAAGAGGCATTTGGACCGGCCAAGCATTTGGGCCTGGGCGTGGGAATTTTATGGGGCTAACTGATTTTGGCCCAAATTTGGTCTCCAATGAAGACCAATTTTAATTTTTCCTCTTTTTTTTTTCTTTTTATCCATTTTTGTATATATTTTTTGTATTTATTTATTTTTCTGATTTTATAAAATGCTTAAAACAAAGTAAATACCTAATTACACTATTTAACTCCTAGAATTACTTATAACTCTATTTAAAACAAATGCAATAATTAGTAATTCGATGAACTATTTTCTTGCAATTTTCTTTATATTTTATTCTAAAACTAATTACTACTAAAACTGTGAAATTAAATCCCTAAATGCCAATGCATATTTTTGGTATTTTCATATGGATTAAAATGCACAAATAAAAATGCAACAATTACCAAAGAATGCCACAAAATTCACAACAAATTATAAAATACTAGAAAAATTGCTTTGTTTGAAATTCGGGAATTACTGCTCAGGGCAAAAATCACGTGCTCACAATGGTGCACCTTGGTTGGTCTCGCTGAGTAGTTGTCTCTGGTAAAGTTTCATAACCGTAGTGATATTCCATTGTGTGGATTGATGTATCAGTAATGTGGGGGACTTGAGTTATATTGTGAAACAAATGTCTTTATTCTTTTGTGATTGGTGCTGATATATATTGGGATCGGGTTGCACGCCGCAACAAGAGGAATAAGGGTGAATTGTGATTTTCTAGTAGGATCGGGTTGCACGCCGCAATAAGGAGTAATAAGGCTGGACAAGTGGGATCGAATTGCGCACCACAACAGGAGGAATACGGGTGATATGTGTTGAGGAGTAATAAGGGCGGACAGGTGGGATCGGGTAGCACGCCGCAACAAGGAGGAATAAGGGTGAATATTGATACTGTTCTTGTTTATATGTTGGGATCGGGATGTGCGCCGCCTCAGTTGTTATTATGTTTTCATTTCTGTTGAGGCCCATTACTGTGATGTTGAAATACACTTGATCTTTATTTCCATCCCATATATTAGAATTACAGTCTAATAATTACGCACTTTCACTTTAAACTCAAGTAATGCATATATAGTTTAAAAATAGTCTAATACCTCTTTTTTTTCTTTTGATTTCTTATTCTTATTTGGTGTGATCCGCAACTCGCGTTGAGGTTTGACTAATATAGATTTACGTCAAGAAATTTCACTTTGAAAAAGTTGTATTCCAAGGCTCGAAGTCAAGACCTGTGATTAACGATAACAATCCCTATAGAGACCTCCTCAATTTAATTATCCATCCTTCTTACCTTTTCTGTGAAAATGAAAAATCTAACATTCATCCCCAATCATAGAATAGAACTATTCAAATGACAAACCAATGAAGAATAGTGGGAAGCTTTCGAAAGGCCTATCTTCTCTCTCGGTGTAAGTTAATTTAACCTGCGCCTACCATGGGTAAGAGCGCTTGTATCCCATCACAAAAAGCTATAATGGCAAGAAAATCAGCTGCCTCTCAGAGCAATGCTCAGCGAGGACGGTTAGAGAAGAAACTTCTAGTGAAAAGAAATTGAGCCCTAATTTCAATGGAACAGTAGCGAAAAATATCGAGAATGAGAGTCTCAAGCAATTTGAAGCAATTCAACTGTTGAATGAGGTACAAGTCTCCATGAGCAGCGATCACTCTGTGCATGTGAACAATGGAAGGAAATCATGGGCTGACGAAGTAGAAGATGCGACAAAACTGCAGGGGAGGAAGAGCTCACTATGGGATAACTACGACATTACAAAAATTTCGAATGCTGGTTACAAATTGAAGTATGTGCAGGCTAAATCTCACGGTAAGTCAACTTTTAGTGAAGTTGAACTAGATGATATAAGTACAGAAATAGAATATTGGGGGTACGTTGTTATTTGCTATGTCCTAGGGGCTCACCCTTCATTTGCAGTGATACAAGGGTACATCCAAAGGCTATGGAGTAAAACTAGGTATTGACATGATTGCAATATTGAAAAATAGAGTAATTTTGGTACGATTTGACACAGTAATGGGCAAACAGGAGGTTATCGAAGGTGGCATTTACCACTTTGATAATAAACCCTTTATTGTTAAGGCTTGGACACCTAAGCTAGAGTTCACTCATGAGGAACTACTAACAGTACCAATATGGATCAAATTGCCAGGTTTGAATTTCAAGTATTGGAGTCCAAGGGGATGAGTAAGATAGGAAGTTTGGTGGGTAAACCATTGATGGTAGATCAAAATACAGAGAAAAAGAATGGCTGAACTTTTCTCGATTATTAGTGGAAGTGGAAATGGGTGCTAAACTACCTAATGTGGTGAAGTTTAGGCATGAAAAGGGTAGAATAATAGAGCAGAGGGTCAGCTATGATTGGAAACCAACTCTATGTGCCCATTGTGAAAAGTATGGGCATGACAAGGCAGTATGTAGACTATAAAAGAAGGTACCAAAGACTGATCAACAGAATAAAGACAAGCCAGATATTAAACAGGAGGAACAACAAGTTCAAGTGAAAAATGGGAAAGGGCAGGAGGATCAACAGGCTTCCACATCAGTAATAAAGGAAACCTTGCCTAGCACTATATTAGGGAGATCACAACAGTATGTTGCCAAAGATCATAATCCAACAAAGGAAAGGGGGAGGCATCACAGTGGAAAACTCTACATAAGTTTGGCAAAAATGTTCCAAAGCAGAATGAGTAGCTTGAAAAATCCAACCCATTCCAGATTTTGCACAAACATGAAACATTAAATTAGGAATAGTAGGTGGTAAGGTGGGTGGACTAACCATTCCCCATAGTGGGAATGGTCAGTTTACTAAGTTAGAATATTAGGGGGCTAAATGCCCCTAATAAGTAAAATAAGGTGAAACTCCTTTGCACTGATGAAAAGGTAGGCTTGATAGGTCTGTTAGAAACCAAAATAAAAAAGGAAAGAATGGAGCTAATAGCAGATAAACTGTTTACAGGATGGAAGCATATTACTAACTTGGATTGTCACTACAATGAGAGAATCTGGGTCACTTGGAGGCCAAATTACTACCAGCTTGTTTTAAAATATAAAACAGCTCAGTTGATTACTTGTGAAATGTTCAGTATCACACTCCGGCTAACGTTTGAGATAAAATTTGTATAAAAGAGGAGAGAAGAAGTTTGTGGTAGGACCTAGTCACTCATAGCAGGTCATGCAGAAGGCCATGGTTGGTATTGGGCAACTTTAAGTCAATATTAAGTGCTAAGGATAGAATTGGAGGAAATGAAGTGACATGGTCTGATGAGGTGGATTTTAATAACTGTGTAATACAGTGTGGCCTGTTGGAACTCCTTGCGCAGGGTAACAAATAAACTTGGAGTGACAAAAATGAAGAGCAAAGAATTTTTTCAAAAATTGATTGGATATTCATTAATGAAGAATGGTTTGATACTATGCCAGATTGTGCAGCTAGATTCTTGTCAGAAGGAATAAGTGATCATTGCCTAGCTAAAGTATTCTTAACTACCAAGAGACAGAGAGTTAGAAGAACTTTTCAATTTTGCAATGTGTGGACTCAGCACCCACAATTCCTGTCCATAGTTAGTGAAGGATGGAACTACAATATTGAAGGGTGTAAAATGTTTGCAGTAGTGAGAAAGTTGAAATCACTAAAGAGGAAGATGAAAGCCTTGAACTCTCGGGCTTTTCATAATATTGTTGCTGAAGCAAATGAGAACATGATAATACTAAAGCAGGCACAAGTTCAACTTTAAAGGTGCCCCTCCAATCTAGAGTATCAATAAGCAGAAAGTGCAGCTTATCACAAGTTTAGGCAATCTTCAGATCTAACTGAAATGTACCTACAACAAAGAAGCAAGGCAACATGGATTAAGTTATGTTATGATAACACCAGATACTTCTTCTCAGTCATCAAGCATCGGAAGCTAAAGCAAGCAACTACACAACTTAGAGACAGTAGTGGTAATTGGCAAACTGACCCTGATACCATAGCTAAAATATTTGTTGATTATTATGAAGATCTACTAGGGAGGAAACCAAATGGCAGAATACATGAGTAAGAGGGATTTTAGACAATGATCCAATTCTCTCAGTGAATCAACGACTGGAGATGATGAAGCTGTTTACTGAGAAAAAAGTTAAACAGGCTATATTTCAAATTGACAGCATTAAGAGCCCTGGTCATGATGGCTATTTGAGTGGATTCTATAAACAGCTTGGTCAATAATAGGAAGGGATGTCGTGATGTTATGTTGGAATTTTTCCAAATTGGGAAGATGATGAGGCAAATCAACTCAACCAATATAGCCCTAGTTCCTAAGGTGGAAGTACCAGAAAGTGCAATACAATATAGACCTATTGCTTACTGTAATGTCATTTATAAGTGCATCTTCAAAATGATCTGTGAGAGGCTAAAACCAGCAGTGCATCATATAGTGTCAACTAACAGTCAGCTTTTGTACAGGGTAGGTCTATGATGCACAATGTGCTAATTTGTTATGACCTACTAAGGCACTACAACAGGAAAACATCTCCAAGATACTTAATGAAGATATATCTTACGAAAGCTTACGACAAGGTAGGCTGGGAATTTTTGGAGGAATCATTGTTAGGTTTTGGGTTCCCTGATAGATTTATACAATGGATTATGGTATGTGTCACTACCACTATTTTTACAGTAAAGATAAATTGAGAGGGGGATGGCTACTTTGCAGGGAAGAGAGGATTGAGACAAGGAAATTCAGTCTCTCCCATATTATTTATTCTAGTTATGGTATACCTCTCTAGAACTTTGAAGACTATCAGAAGGTTGCCTGACTTTATGTTTCATCCTATGTGCAAAGAGTTACAGCTGACACATCTCATCTTTGCAGATGATCTAATGATTTCAGTAAAGATACTGAGAACCCAGTAAATAGAGTCATGAAAGCATTAGATCACTTCAACAAAGTCTCAGGCCTGATTACCAATATGAAAAAATCCAACATGTTTCTAGCTGGAGTAGGAGAAGGAGTCAAGGATATGCTGCTAGCAAAAACAGGATTTGCACTGGGCACATTTTCTATCAGGTACTTAGGTTTACCTCTATCACCAAGGAAATGGAATAAGATTGATTGCCAAATGCTGATAAGGAAGATCACGCAAAGGATAACTATCACCTACTCTAAGCAGTTGTCAGAGATTGCAAAAAGTTAATGCAGTGCTCTTTTCTATACATGGTTTATGGGGGAACTGTATTTATTCTACCTCAAAGTGTGTTAAAAGAGGTGGATAAACTATATAGAGAATATTTGTGGTGAAAGACTGAGGGACAGAAGAAAGTAGCATTGGTTGCATGGGAGAAATTTTGTTGCCCAAAGAAACTAGGAGGTCTGAATGTGAAAGGCTGCAAAGTATAGAACATGGCATCAGTAGGAAAGTTACTGTAGCAGTTGGTAATGAATAAAGAGTCCCTTTGGGTGAGATGGATTCATGGTATCTATATGAAAGTTGACCATAATATTTGGATACACATTCCTCCAATGGATAGTAGTTGGTATTGGAGGAAGTTAAACTCCCTAAAAAGAGTGATGCTATTCACAAGACAGATACATGCTAACTTCAGGAGGTAACTACTCTATAACCAACAATTATCTTGCTATGATAAATCAGCAACCACGACTAGAGATAGGAGACTTGGTATGGACTGATTTGGCTCTACCTCGACATAGATTGGTAATGTGATTGGCAAGCCAAGGGAGATTACTTACCAAAGATAGACTAATAGGGATGCAAATCCATGTGGAAACATAAACTGCCGCATGTGTGAAAAAGAGCTGGAAACAAAGGATCATTTGTTTATCGACTGTGGCTGGATCAAAGTAGTTAGACATGAGATCAACCAGTAGATAGGACAACCAGTACAGGAAGGAGATTTCAAGCTGATGCTAGAAACGATTAAAAGGAAGCATCGGAAGCAGTTTAAAAAAAAGGTGATAGCAGCAGTCAATGGTGTAGTGATATACCATACTTGGAGAGCTCGAAATTTTAAAATATTTCAAAGCAAAAATGTACATAGAACAGAGAAAGTAACACTAATAAAGAGGAAAATTACAAAAGAGAGTAGATCATATGAGGATGTCAAAGAAAACATATAGGTGTAGGAGTTTTGTCCAACGGCTACTTTGTAATTAGGAATTGTTGAGTTGGGGGCCTCAAACTGTGGTCAGATTAATGTTGCCTTATAATTGTAATTGTTTTGATGTTAATGGTAATTTTACATTGTTACAAAAAAAACATTTATCCCTACCAGGAAAGTGAATGATATCTAGTTCTCTGTTTTGTCTATGTGTACCCAAATTCCTACGTTTGACAAGTTTGAGTAAGTCTAGTTTTGTCTTTATGTCCTCAATTTCTACTATTGCATTGTCACATATATTTTAGATGACTTGGTAGAATCAATCAAGCACTACTAGTCTGATTGTCAATCCAACATTGTTCTAACACGAACAAAATAGATGAAGAAAATTAATTTGAAATAAAAGAATATTACAATTCTAGGAAACGATCCGTGGCGAAGCTAGGAATTTCCTCAAAGGTGTTCAAACTTGAAAGAAGTAAAAAAAAAATCTCCGGCAGATGATGATCAGTATATGTTATATACCTCTAAACCTAATATTTTTGACGAAGGGTAGTCAATTGACCATCCTTTAAGACATGTAACTTTGCCTTCGATAACAATAAAGTTATCTTCGTGTGACCAATAGGGGAACCTTGTAGCAACATTAAAGTTGTTTTTATGTGACCTATAGGTTACGGGTCCGGACCGTAGAATCAGTCACCTCTTGGGATGCGGCCTTTCCAGAACCATGCGTGAATACGAATACGTCGTGCATCGAGCTGACTTTTTTAGTTCAATTCTGCGGTAAAATGGATTTTAATTAATATACAGGAAGGATTATCCCGGAATGTGGTATTGAATATGTTGGGAGACATTTTATTGACAAGATATACACGCTTGAGTACATGAATACTACATTCATTTTTTCTCTTTTTTGGGACAAATGTATTTTAGAGTAGTATACATTTCCCTGAGAGAACAAAAAGGAAAAGATTAAAAAAGTGAATGTAAAGAAAAAGAAAATTTAATAAATCTGTTGTTTGAGAAAAGTGAGTCATTGAATTCTCATCACCAAAAGCAGAAATGTCTTTGAATGTCAATTCAAAAGTATCAAGAATTCCAACTAGTAGACTTGTTTTAAGGTTCTTTTGACTAGTTAATTGACTTGAATTCAAGTGATAAATTTAAATTAAAAAAAAAAACTTATAATTTTATTAGCAGTGAAGCTTTTTGAGGATGTCAAGGTTCTATATGCTACGTTCTTTAGAGAACTTAAGTTATATATATTGAAAGTACAAATATTTATTTACGTTATCACAAAAATTTAATACTTATCAAAAAATTTACTAATAATGGAAAGAGAGCAATCACGATAGATAGGATCGAAAGAAATAAATCTCTCCAAAAACCAAAGACTCATTAGTTAAATTAGTCATCATTCTTTATCATTTTTCTCTCAATATATTAATTAATAAAAGCAGTTCAAATACTTAATTCCATTATTGAAAAAAATAAAATTATTTCTTTCCACTGTGACAGTCACTGTGGTATTGCCCCAATGTTACTACATTTGACTCCTTCCAAACTTTTATTATTATTATTTTTTTTTAATTTCTTCTTCCAAATTTCCTCATCTATTTAAACACACTTTCATTTTCTCCCTTGCTTCATCCTATTCTCCACAACTCCTTTATTTTTAAAAAAACTTCATATCCCCTTCTCCTCAATCTCCCAACTTTTCTCAATATACAATATTAGAATGGGTAAAATTATGGCATTTGCGAGTTCTTTCCTAAAGGAAATACGGTTTGGTGAAAGAATTAGTAACTCCAAAAAAACCAAGATTGAAAGTAGTACTACTCCTACTACTTATATATATAGAGATAAGTTGGATATTAAGAAGAAGCCCAAAATCAAGAAACAAGTTAAATTTGATCTTGAACCTAAATACCAATATCCAACAGAAGAAGAAAGCAATGAGGAGCAAAAGAAAAAGAATACTAGTAGTTCTTTTGATGATCATGCAAATAATGGGGTTAAAGTGAAAATATTGATGAAAAAGAAAGATGCAACAAGGTTGCTATTAAAGTGTAGAGAAGGAGGGGTACTTGAATTTATGGATGTAGCTCAAGAGCTTGTCCAAATTCCTTGAACTGGTGTTAGGGTTCACTAAATCACTAAACGATACGCTCTCGCTATCAGCTTGAGTTTTTTTCATTCTCAAAGTTCGAATGCCAAACTTTTGATTAAATAATGAAGAGATTACGTCCATCTCATTATACTTATTGAGATTATTAGTTGTTAATTATGTAAATTGTATAGTGGCTATATCTGTAAAGTGGTTAGATTAGACATAGATTAGAAATTCATTTTGATGTATATATGTATGCTACAATACTTGTCATAATTTGAGATTTAGTAATCATTTTCAGATTTCACTTTCTCTATTTTTCCTCTCTCTCTACTGTTCTAGAATATTCTGCTTTCTCTCACTTATAAACCGCCATGGATGCTCGACCTTGAGCTGGTTTAACATGGTATCAGAGCCTACCGCTTCGATCTACCACATCTCTGTCGCTTCTTCTCATCTTCATATTTGTTATCTCTGAGGTTTGTTCCAATTCGATTGCTTACCGAAAGTTTTTTTCAATTTTTGCCCTAATTTCATATCGGAAATAGGGGGGTTTCACTTTTAAAGATACGAAAATCACATATCTAGCCTTAATCACTAATGGCTATCGGCGATTCAGACGATTCGAACAATTTGACTGGCATCGCTGTGCATGTCCCAGTTCCAGGAAATTCCGGAATTGATCCCAGTGATCCTTTGTATCTACATCCATCGGATAACCCCGGAGCTATGCTTGTCTTTGTCGCATTCAGTGAAATTGGCTATCGCTCATGGAGACGCAGTGTATTGCGAGGACTATCAGTGAAGAACAAATTAGGGTTCATCAACGGTGAATGTAAGCGTCCAGATCCTCAATCACCTACATTTCGTCAGTGGGAACGTTGTGATGATATGGTAACTTCGTGGATACTTAATTCACTGTCCAAAGAAATAGTAGACAGCGTCGAATACGCAAATGATGCCATGGAGCTATGGATTGAATTGGAAGATAGGTATGAGCAGACGAATGGAGCCAGATTATATCAAATACAGAAGGAAATAAATGATACATCTCAAGGGACTCTCGACATCACTAGTTATTATACAAAATTGAAGAAACTTTGGGAAGAGTTAAGCACTTTGAGCAAAAAATCACAATGTATTGCTTCAAGTAATGGCTTCAAACGTACTTTTCAATAGATTTCTATCTGATAATATCAGGTTGACTCTCAGACGTATTGGGGAACATAGACAAACATTAATGATAATAATATACAACTAGTACTTATTAAAGAAAGCAACAATAGCAATATAATCAATTATATTTTTGATTGTAAACAATATTATTGAGATTATTAGTGGTTAATTATGTAAATTGTATAGTGGCTATATTTGTAAAGTGGTTAGATTAGACATAGATTAGAAATTCATTTTGATGTATATATGTATGCTACAGTATTTGTCATAATTCTGATTCTAGTGATCATTTTCAGATTTCACTTTCTCTATTTTTCCTCTCTCTACTGTTCTAGAATATTCCCCTTTCTCTCACTTGTAAACCGCCATGGATGCTCGACCTTGAGCTGATTTGACATGGTGTCAGAGCCTACCGCTTCGATCTACCACATCTCTGTCGCTTCTTCTCATCTTCATATTTGTTATCTCTGAGTTTTGTTCCAATTTGATTGCTTACCGAAGTTTTTCAATTTTTGCCCTAATTCACATCGGAAATGGGGATTTCACTTTTAAAAGGTCGAAAAATCACATATCTAGCNACCAGAATTTTCAGAGTTTCAATCGCAATCAGAACTTCAGCAAAGGGAAAAGAATAGTAGCTAATGTACATGGTGATCACTCTTCAGAAATGCCATCTAACAAAGGAGAAGCACAATGTAACTTAAACACAGACCAAACTATCAGCCTGTCAAAGGAGCACTATGGACAAATTCTGAATTTGCTTCAGCATTTTCAAGCCAGCAATGGAGGAGACAATGCAAATACCAGCAATTCTATCAATGAAGCTGTAAACTTCGCAGGTATAATAGTCTGCACTTCCTCAATAGATTTTGGTAAATTGTCATGTCGGTGTCTCAAAAACAAGAGTGAATCTTGGATCCTAGATTCAGGGGCATCAAACCATATGACTTTCAACAAAAACCTACTGACTAATATCATAACATTACCCTATCCTCTCCTAGTTGTTTTACCAAATGGATACAAAGTAAAAGTAACTGAGATTGGTAGTGTAGCCCTTGTGCCTGACATCACTTTACATAAAGTAATGTTTGTACCTTCTTTCAGATACAATCTTATTTCCATTCATGGTCTAACTAATGTAAATCCTAGAAGCCTAGTAGCTTTCACTAATAACCTATGTGTTCTACAGGCCCCTTCAATGAAGAGGCCTCTGGAGATTGGTAAAGCTTGTGATGGACTATTTCTTTGCCCAAAGTGTCTGAGAAACCAGTATTCAGGTTCCTTTATCAATAGTTCCTTTTGCACACACAACTCACATTGTCATACTAGTTCACATGTTCATAACTCACTGTCCACAAATAAGTGTCTCTTTTCCTCCAAATGTAAATACTTCATGCTTGAGTAATACAAATGTTAGTTTGAAATCTTCTGTAGAATCTTCTGATCCTAGTCTTTTGTGGCACAATAGACTTGGGCATGTACCCTTTGTCAAAATGAGAGGGATTACCTCTATCCCAGTTTCTTTTTCACCAAACCAGCCTTTTCTTTGCTCTATTTGTCCAATGGCTAGACAAGGCAGATTATCTTTTCCCCAGAAAACACATGCTTCCACAAAAATATTCCAAGTTCTACATATAGACTTGTGGGGACCCTACCATGATAACTATAAATACTTCTTTACATTAGTGGATGACTATAGTAGGTCCACTTGGACTAATCTTCTTTCATCCAAAAGCAATGCATTACAAGTTCTGAAAACATTTGCCTCCATGGTTGAAACCCAGTTTAATACAAAAATAAAAATAATCAGATCTGACAATGGGTCAGAGTTCACTAGCACAGAGGCAAACATGTTTTTCAATTCTAAGGGCATAATCCATCAAAGAACTTGCCCTTATACACCCCAACAGAATGGCATAGTGGCGAGAAAACATAAATATCTCCTAGAGACTGCCAGAGCACTTCTATTCCAATCAAAACTGCCTACTAAATATTGGGGGGAATGCATTTTATGTGCAACATATATCATAAACAGACTACCATCTACTCATAGCCACCCAAAATCTCCTTTTGAACTACTCTATAATAAAAAACCAACATACTCCCATATGAGGAGTTTTGGATGCCTATGTTACCCAACTGTACCAAAAGTACACAGAGACAAATTTGAACCTAGAACATCTCCTCATATATTCATTGGTTATCCCCATGGAGTCAAAGGGTACAAGGTCTTAAATCTTGCCACAAAAAGGATATCTATATCCAGAGATGTTGTCTTTGTTGAAAGTGTGTTCCCTTTTGCTTTGTCTCTTGATAATTCTTCTTTTCCCTCTATTCTTAATGAGTTTCCACCCACTGATACAACTCAAGAAGGTACTAACTTTGCTGATGAAAGTGACAATGGCCCTAGTGTTACACAAAATCCTTCTCATATCCAGAACCAGATAACCACCCTGAAAATCCACCCTATCAATTCCCAGACATATACCAATCCCCAGATCCTATCCCATCACCAGTAGTTCACCATCCTGCCAATATTCCTGTTCCTATCCCATCACCAGTAGTTCACTACCCTGCCACCACTCCTGTTGTCCTAAGAAAATCACAAAGACCACATAAAACACTTGCATACTTGCAGGACTACTTACATTCTCTTCCCATACTAAAATCACCAACATCTACGGTTTCACCATCTTCTGCTACAGTCAACAGTACTATTGCACCATTTTCTCTTAGTGCATCTTTTTCTAATTGGAATCATATCGCCCATGATGCCCTGAATCTTGATAGTCAAAATCTTGTGAGAGACATCTGCACTAACAATGAACCCTCATCTTATGAGGAGGCAACTATGAGTCCTGCTTGGCAAACAGCCATGACTCAAGAATTTGAGGCATTACATGCCAATCATACTTGGGACTTAGTTCCCTTACCTACTGGAAAGAAAACCATAGGGTGCAAGTGGGTATATAAAATAAAACACAAGGCAGATGGTAGTGTAGAAAGACTTAAAGCCAGGCTAGTTGTAAAAGGATACACCCAACAGGCTAGAATTGATTACACAAAAACTTTCTCCCCTGTAGTTAAGATGACAACTGTGAGGTCATTAATAGCCATAGCTGTGAAGAAAGGGTGGCATATGTCACAACTAGATGTAAATAATGCATTCTTGCATGGAGATTTAAATGAGGAAGTGTACATGGAGGTACCACAGGGGCTGGCAGTTGACAACCCAAACTTAGTTTGTAAACTTAACAAATCCCTCTATGGCCTCAAGTAGGCAAGTAGACAGTGGTATGCCAAACTAAATGAAGCCCTATGCTCAAGGGGCTATAGGCATTCCATGTATGACTATTCCTTGTTTAGTAAGAAAACTGGAGAGTCCATTGTATACATAGCAGTGTATGTTGATGATATTGTAGTTACAGGAACTGACACTGTGGAAATTACAGACCTGAAAACATTCTTGAACAATAATTTCAAAATAAAAGATTTGGGGAAACTACATTATTTCTTGGGTTTGGAAATCCTCTACAAAGATGATGGTGTCATAGTCTCCCAAAGAAAATTCACTCTTGACTTGTTAAAAGAGTATCACTGTACAGACTATAGTAGTTTTAGTTCTCCATTGGATCCTACTATGAAGCTCAAAGCCAAAGAAGGGAAAAAATTAACAGATCCTACTTACTATAGGAAGCTGATAGGAAAGTTCAATTTCCTCACCAACACTAGATTGGATATAGCTTATAGTGTGCAACACTTAAGCCAGTTCATGTATGATCCCAGGAAACCACACTTGACAGCAGCTTTTCATCTACTTAGATACCTGAAGAAGGATCCCACCTTAGGCATTTTCTTATCTAAAGATCAAGATTACACAATCAAGGCATATTGTGACTCAGATTGGGCAGCATGCCCAGATTCCAGAAAATCTGTAAGTGGCTACCTTGTGTTGATGGGAAACAGTCCAATAAGTTGGAAATCAAAGAAACAAGACACCATCTCCCTCTCCTCAGCAGAAGCAGAGTATAGAGCCTTAAGAAAGGTAGTGGGAGAATTGGTATGGCTTAGTCGATTGTTTGAAGAACTTTCAGTACCATCTCCCAAGCCAATTGCTGTGTTTTGTGACAGCCAATCAGCTATGCACATAGCCAGGAACCCTGTATTTCATGAGAGAACTAAACATATAGAAGTTGACTGTCACTTTGTACGACATAAGCTACAGGAAGGGCTGATCTCATTACATCATGTGGGAACAACAAATAAACTAGCTGATGTTCTAACAAAGGCACTGACAGGAGTTCGACATTCAGCTGCTCTACACAAGTTGGCAGTGTTTTCCACACCACCAACTTGAGGGGGGTATTGAGATTATTAGTGGTTAATTATGTAAATTGTATAGTGGCTATATCTGTAAAGTGGTTAGATTAGACATAGATTAGAAATTCATTTTGATGTATATATGTATGCTACAGTACTTGTCATAATTCTAATTCTAGTGATCATTTACAGATTTCACTTTCTCTATTTTTCCTCTCTCTACTGTTCTAGAATATTCCGCTTTCTCTCACTTGTAAACCGCCATGGATGCTCGACCTTGAGCTGATTTAACAGAAGTTGATGATGAAAGTGGAGGAAGCTAGGAGACAAAAGAGGAGTCTAGAAATGGATTAGATCCTGTGCGCAATTTGTTTTACAGTTGGGAGGCACCAACACAGTAGTGGACTTTTACATGCTGTGGATAATGTTAAAATTGAAAAGATAGTTAATATTCCCAACTAACATAACGACCACCTCCTCTTGTATTTACCCTTTTGTCACTGTTCCCATTTCCAATTTCCTTTCCCATAAACTAATCCATTAACTTCAATAATCTGCTACCTATTAAAAATATATACTATAAATTAAATGGAACCTATTCACGCCTGATTCAACGGGATATTAGTGAGTATTGAGTTAGAATGAAAGAAGTTCTTGTGATTAGCTAGGTTTATCCAGAAAAAGAAGTTTTATCAGTGGAGTATTTAAATTCACAAAATTATTTTTCTCAGAAAATAAATTACTTACTTGACTTTTCGTGATTAACTAGACAAGGGAAACTCTTATAAACGATCATAATTTATTACATTGTGTAGAAAATTAGTTTGTGTTCCAAGTGATATTTTCTATGAATAGCTTCTCAAGCTGTCACTAATTAATAAAGTGTTGTAGAGAAATTAATTTGGGATATAGTACCAGCTATATTACATTATAAAATTAAGCTTCTCATTAATGCATTGATCTACAGATGTTTAAGTTGTACGAAATAGTCCATGTTGATATCAAGAAGTACAATTGCAGATATCACTTCCTTCTCCGTGTTAGAAAAAGAACATTTTCATAAATGTAAAGAATACCATGCGCGTAGATGAAAGCTACTCTTCAGGTATGACTATTTATTTTCATGCCATAAAATTCCAAAGCCTTAATTATCTGTATTGTATACTATAGTTTAATAAACATAAATCACGGCACTAGAGTTTCACCTGAATCTGTGCCATAACATATAGGGTATACTATAAGAATAAATGAGAAAAAAGACTTCCCACTTGGACTTGATTGTGACTGTTCTAGGTGAAGTATTGAAATATCCAATTTTTAAGCCAAATCATATATAAGAGTATAACTTACAATTGAAGAGTTTTTAAAAGTCCAATCGTCATATGTGAGTTATAAATACAACATCACGCATATTCTCATTTAAGGAATAATATAATGGAAATATTACTATTGATCAATTTTGTTTTATGAGAATCGAAGAGATTTGAGTTACAGTTTAATGAGTTCAATTTCTTATGATACCCAAAAGGTCATTTCGTATTTTAGAACTCAATTTGAGGTTTCGAGGTCTTCAAAACCTCATTTTATTTTTTCTCGATTTGTGTGCGCAGTCCGAGCGCGGTTCCGGAAAGCCTTTATGTGAAAATTTGAGAAAATATTAAGTTTTGCCTTTAAAATTTATTTAAGTTGACTTTGGTCAACATTTTGAGTAAACGGATCCGGCCTCGTGATTCGACGGTCCCGGAGGGTCCGTAGGAAAATATGGGACTTGGGCGTATACCCGGAATTTAATTCCGAGATCCCTAGTCCGAGAAATGAATTTTTAAAAAAAATTGTTAAACTGAAAATATAATGGTTTTTAGAAATTTAATAATGCTTGGTCTTGTTGGTATCGGGCCCATATTTTTGTTCCGGTGTCCGGTACAGGTTTAATATTGTATTTAAGTCGTGTCTGTGAAATTTGGTAAGAAACGGAGTTTATATGACGTGATTCGGACCCTTGGTTGAGAAAATAGAAACTTTAAGTGTTCTTGAAAATTTCATTGATTTTGATGCTAAATCCGTAGTTTTAAATGTTATTTTGGCGATTTGATCGCACGAGCAAGTCCGTAGGATGATTTTAGACTTGTGTGCATGTTTGGTTTGGAGCCCCGAGGGCTCGGGATGAGTTTTGGATAGGCCACGGAGTGTTTTGGACTTTAAGGAAATTTTCTGGTATGATTGCAGGTCTGCAGACTTCACATTTGCAAAGTCTGGCTCGCAAATGCGAGCATCGCATTTGCGAAGACCCTTCGCATTTGCGATGAGGAGGCTGGGCAGGGGACCTTCACATTTGCGAAGTTCATCGTCGCAATTGCAACTTGAACACTGGCCGCATGTGCGAACAACTGTTCGCATTTGCGAAGACAGCAGGCTAGGCCAAGCTTCGCATTTGCGAGTTCGCATTTGCGAACCTGTGATTGCAAATGTGATACCTGCAACTGTTCAAAACGAGTTTTGGACGGGATTTTCAATTTATTTCTCAAATTTTCAAACCCTAAGCTTCAAGAGGCGATTTTCTAAAGAGTAGTTCTTCCCCAAATCATAGGTAAACGATTTCTAACTCATTTATTTCAATCTATTTCATCGTTTTACAAGATTTCATCACAAAATCTAGGATTTTTCATGGGGAAATTGAGTGTTTTTGGGTAGAATTTTGGAATTTCGAAATTTGGGGAGTTAGACCTCAAATTGAGGTCGGATTCCAAAATTAATTACATATTTGGGCTCGTAGGTGAATGGATAATCGGGTTTTGGTCCGAACTTCGAGTTTTGACCAAGCGGGCCCGGGAGTCGGTTTTTGACTTTTTATGAAAATTGTTGACTTTTTGACTTTTTGTGACTTTTTGACTCGTTTTTGACGAAGCATTGGCTGCATTTGCGAGTTCGCATTTGCGAACCTGTGATCGCAAATGCGATACCTGCAACTGTTCAAAACGAGTTTTGGACGGGATTTTCAATTCATTTCTCAAATTTTCAAACCCTAAGCTTCAAGAGGCGATTTTCTAAAGAGTAGTTCTTCCCCAAATCATAGGTAAATGATTTCTAACTCATTTCTTTCAATCTATTTCATCTTTTTACAAGATTTCATCACAAAATCTAGGGTTTTTCATGGGGAAATTGAGTATTTTTTGATAGAATTTAGGAATTTCGAAAATTGGGGAGTTAGACCTCAAATTGAGGTCGGATTCCAAAACTAATTACATATTTGGGCTCGTGGGTGAATGGGTAATCGGGTTATGGTCCGAACTTCGAGTTTTGACCAAGCGGGCCCGGGGTCGGTTTTTGACTTTTTGCAAAAATTGTTGGGAAATCTATAATTATGCATTAGAATTGATTTCTTTGGCTTTAATTGATGTTAATAAGTTAATTATGAATAGATTCGGACGGATTGGAAGTGGAAACTAAAGGAAAGGTGGTATTTGAGGCTTGAGTTTGGTCGTGGAATCGAGGTAAGTGTTGTGGTAGCTTGAGGGATTAGGTGTTGTTGCCTTATTTGCTACTTGTTTAGTTGTTAAGTACGATGTATAGGTGTTGTGACGAGTATCTATACGTTGTTGTCGGGTCATAGCATGCGAGTGAGTCCTATACTTGTGACCGTTGCGTTCCTTTATATGTATTGTTCCTACTGAAACTAGTTATTACTCATGTTAAACAAGTCTTATTACGTTTTCCCTGGTTTAGATATTGGTTGAGTATTGGCCCAAGTTGAGATTTCTGTTGTGAAGTTAAATGATGAAACGAAGTTGTTTGATTGTGATGCCCTTGCCGGGTTGTTATTGTTTCTGTTGTTGCTTATGGTGAGGAAGAGTGATAAAGCACGAAGGGTGATGCCGTACATATTTCTATTATTCATATGGTGAGGAAGAGTGATAAAGCACGAAGGGTGATGCCGTGCACATTTCTATTTTTTCATATGGTGAGGAAGAGTGATAAAGCACGAAGGGTGATGCCGTGCACATTTCTATTATTCATATGGTGAGGAAGAGTGATAAATCATGAAGGGTGATGTCGTGCACGTTTCTATTGTTGGTTGCATGGTGAGGATTGAGAGTAAAAGCACGAAGGGTGATGCCGTGCATTTTCTGTTTACTGTGTTTACTTGTTATCGGTTCAAGTGTACTAGCTCTTTAGATTCCTTTACTGCTGAGATTCCTTATGTTGGAATCCCCATAGTATGTTGCCCCTTCCCGTTCATTTTGCTTAGCTTCTATTACTTGTTATTCTGTTAGTATATTGTTTAACTGCACAGGTTTATGTGGTTTGTCGTGTTCGAGTCTCGTCACTACTTCGCCGAGGTTAGGCTCGGCACTTACCAGTACATGGGGTCGGTTGTACTGATACTGCAATCTGCACTTTCTGTGCAGATCCCGGTACTGGACCATACTGATCAGAGTTTGGGGTCGCTGCCTTCAGTCCACAGGAGACCGAAGGTAGATTTGCCGGTGTTCGCAGACCCTGGAGTCCCCTTCCCTCTATTTTAGATTCCTGTTTTCTTTATTTCCGAAAAACAGATGTGTTTTCCTTGAAACCAGTGTTTGTAGAAATTCTTAGACGTTCGTGGATTGTGACACTGGATCAGTGGGGTAGTTATGTTTTAGAGTTTTGAATTGGTATAAAATTTTTGCACTTCATATCTTTTAGCTTTAATTATTTTTTATTACTGTTCTGGTTAATGATTAATGTGTTAGAACCGTATTTATTGGCTTGCCTAGCATTCAAGAGTTAGGCGCCATCACGATCCCGACGGTGGAAAATCCGGGTTGTGACATTTCTTCATGTATTCGAGTAAAGATTAGAATTACACTAAAAATCCTCCCCTCACTAATCAAGGACAAATAGATTTTATCATAATCTTAATATTTTATTTTTAATTTTTTCTTTCTCCCGTTATTGCTAGGAGGTGGGTCTAGGTGTCTAAATCAATTGTTATTTCCTTTTATCAAGGAGTAAGTCCTCATAAAGGGGGAAAAGGTACTCACTTTAAGTACTCTATTTTTTTGTACTTCGTTATGAAGCATACATGTAGAAATCTGGGTAATTGTTTCGGTTAAAAACGTTGTTGGACTATTACTTGTAGACTGATTAATCAAGTTATTAAGATTTTAATTAAGAACAACATAGGATATTACCGATCTTATAAGTAAAAATTATTAATCAAGTAAAAACTTATTGACCCAATCGATAATATAGGAAGCTAACGTCTAGCTAAATTGAGCCCAACATATCAATACATGGTTTTGATTTTGATGATAAGCTCCTCTTGATCATGTTTGAATCTCTTATATATGTTCTCATTTTTTCTTTTTATCGATTCCAAAAAAAAAATTAAGTTAGATATATCAATTGTGTAAATATTTTCTTATACTATCAATGACTTTTCTTAATTTGTGGGCTAGTTTTTGGGTACTTGAATTAGGCCTAAGGTCAAAATTTTTGTCACATATTATCATTGTGTTAGAAATACTATTTTAACAACGTAACTCCTCCTTCGACCAACCAAACAAATGATTCAAATTAAATTAATTTTCATAAACGATTCCAATATTAATAAAGAGAGTTTTAACGCTTTAAGAGTCGGTACAGCATGCTTGAAGTTTCCAATTCTTGCTACCAGCGGTACCCACTGCCCATTATCTCCTCAACTTGCAAATTTATTTTTATTTAATTTACTTTTTATAATGCTGCCCATTCTCAACTTGAGTTTTTTTATTAAACGAATAATTCATTCTTTATGATGCATTTAAATCTTTTTGATAATTCCACTCCTCAGTTTGTGGACGGTGGAGCGAACCATAAATGTCAACACACACGTATTGTAGATTCGACGCTTTTAGATCTTTTCCGTTACAGTCAATATTTAGTCCACATAGTGACACATATATGTAAAAATTGGAGGACAAAAAAAATTCACCTTATTTAGTGCTGAAGTTTTTAGAAATGAACTAAATAACTTCAACATCTTCTGTTGAAGTTCGTATTGCCTTTGCTATTTCAGGCCCGTCTACTAGAATGCTGAAGTTTTGCGTGATTGCCTTTGCTACTTCAGCCCTGTATGCTTAAGTTACGCGAAAGATGGGTACATTTCCAATTTTTTTGCAAAGCGGACACAGGTTAAAACGTGACCCAAAAAGTAGGTATAGATGCAAATGCCCCACGTATATGCTAAGAAAAATCCTAAATATAGTGAGGTAAGGGTCGTTTATAGTGGAAGCTAAGTAGTACAAGTGGCATAGCCCAAATCTGAAATGAAGTCTCAATCTGAGGTTTCTTAACAGTTTGCGGTATAGCACCTTCACCGCCCCATTGCCGTTGCCATCTACTATTCATTTTGACTATATATATGCCAATAATAATTATGTATTTCTAAGATATATATATTGATAATTTTTATTTGAACCTTAATTTTCATTTTATTTTTTTAACAATTAAATAAAAGGTTTTTGTATCTATATATATTTTAGGTATGCAATAGTTCCTCTCCATAATTGCGGCATTAGAAAGATCAATAGAAAAAAAATTTATACCAGAAAATTATACGTACGAACTTTCGCAAATTTTGAATAGATGCCATGATAATGAAAAATAAAGGAAGGATGATGAAAGTGAAGGAGATAAAAGAGGAGTCTAGAAAGACCTATTTTAGACTTGTGGACCTTTTACATGTTTTGAAGATAATGAAATAATGGACGAAAAAAAAAATGATAAACGATATAATGGAAATTATGGACTGGAGTCTGGATAATTAGTTTAACTACCAACTATATAACGACCACCGGCTTTTGGAATTTGCCCATTTCTCCTTGTTCCAACTACCACATTTACTGAGTTTTTATTTTTTTCCAAAAAAATTCGGGATTTTTAAAAAATAAAAGCTCATTTATGCCTGATCCAAAGGAATAATTATTAAAGGTTTTATCTTAAATTGTTGTTTACAATATATAAAATGATTAAAACAAAGAAGAAGTTATTTTGTGATTATCTAGTATATATCAACCATGCCTGGAATTCTAATCAGTTATAAAAGTATTCAAATCACACATTTGGCTCAAAAAGTTAATTGTGTACGAACGGAAAGAACAAATTTACTATGGATAAACCATATGCATTCCAAGGACAACGTTGTATTTTTATTAAAATTACAATATCTACAGATGTACAATTCATTTTTAAGCGACCTTAACAGCTTGTTTGGATGGTTGTTCTTTGTTGTATCGTATTGTATTGTTATTCCAAAACAATATTTGTTTTGATTGTTTCATTAAAATTGGTTGTATAGTATTGTTAAATCCATTGTTCCGGAACAATAAAAAGTCCCCTTTTTTGAAACAATCGATTTGGTGTGGTGGGATTGTTTCCTATTTTTCTTTCCAATTATGCCCTAACTTATTACTCCACAATTCTATTTTACCCTTTATCTTTTTTCTATTTTAACTCCAAATCTCCAACTTATAACCTACTTTGTTTTTTTCCAGACTAATGTTAAAGGTGTTTTGCTGCCTTCTGTTTTATTTTTTCTCCTAATTTGCTTGTAACTCAATTCTAATTAGTTGTGCTCCTTTGTTTTGCCTTCTTCTGTCTCGCTCCTTTGTTCTGCTTTCTTATTATGTTTTGGCTTCTTCTGTTTTGTTTTTTAAAATTATTTTTATGCATAATTTATGATAAATTTAATATTTAAACAATTGAGGGTATTTTAGTAAACTTATAAGTTACAGTACAGTACGATACAGTCAAACCAAACGACAAAATATTATTTAACAATAACAAACCATACAATCTATCCAAACATTGTACTCATAAAACGATACGATACAATACAATACATTATAAAACAACGGGGAACTATGATCCAAACAGAGTGTAAGGTACGGCAAGTAAAGCAGCGGTTTAGGCCCCAAAATTTTGGAGGTCTCATTTTTTCACTAGTAGCAGGTTTATGGATTTTTAAAATTTTATTGAGTATTTTAAAGTAAGAAAACATGATTTAATAAAAAAATAAAAAGAAATCTTCAAAATAGATATTGAATAATTCGAAGTACATGAAAATACTTTTGATAGTCTATTTAGTGATAAAATTTTGGGATCACTAGGCAAAAAAAATTGAAAACCATTGCCTTAACCTCGAAAGTTTAATCTTAATACAAAATAGTTGGTCGATATTGATGGTTTGAACTTATTTTTCAAATTAAAAGAGTATAAAGGAAAATGGTACAAGTAGAAGATACTATTTTAATCGACAAACCCAATCAGATAAAAAGACTTGATTCTTTTATAAATAATTGTATTGCTTATAGAATAATGTTAATAGTTCATGTAAAGGTTGCATCTGCAGAAAGAATTTTTTCAAATTTAAAATTGATAAAAATATTACCTAAGATCAACAATGTCTTAAGAAAGATTAAATAAATTAGCTCTCTCTCTCTCTCTCTCTCTCTCTCTATATATATATATATATATATATATATATATATATATTATTAACGACTTTGCATCTTTAAAAGTTAGGAAAGTAGACTTCAAATATGAATATGTATGAAGATCTTTTTTTTTTTTTTTAAAAAAAAAATTAGTCCTCTCATCAAGGTTTGGTTTTAGGCCTTGATTTTATGTGATATGTTATATTCATCCCTGTTATGTTTTGACGATCTAACAAAGTTAATGATAAGAACCAGATGAGGGACCTGTTACACATCCTCAAGTACTTAAGAATGTCAAGTCTCAAGGGGGAGACGTGGTTCAACTCTTCAGAGTCAGAGAAACAACAGAGGGAGCAGATGGACACCAGTTCCCTTGGTGACTATATCAGTCAACCCCAAGACAGTTGTAAAATTGCTGCCTGCACACACAACAGCGCAAACATTGCAGTAGTCAACTTTATGGTGGAATGCCTTTGTACCGAACATGCTTGCATCATTCAAGTGATGTCACCTTTGCAATATTAACATTGAGCAAAGGTAAAATATCATACATGTCGCGCCCCCTTTTTTCTTGCGGAGTCCAGGTTTTGACATTCATTGGGAACAACTCATTTCCTTTCGGGAATTGAGTATTTGAATTTGAAGAGTCACCACCTAACGGATTTATGGTGCGTTAGGGCACCTAAAGCAAGTAACTCATGAAACCGGTTTGCATTACCAGAGACTTGGGTGATGGCTCGAAATAACCTTGAGGGGAAGGTGTTAGGCACCCCTCGCGGTCCACAACGGTGGATCCCGGCCGAACTCAAATTACGTGAATTAGTCTTATAAACAGATAAAGCAAATATAGACAAGTTACATTCAAAACAAGGGGTAAAAGGAGTCCTAGGTTTTTTAGCCTACAGGATCACATCTGTACAATGCTTGGTAATCGTCCCCAAGTTGGAGTGCTACACATAGCATTAGCGCACATCCTTTACTACCCAATTATCCTCCCCTTAGTGGTTATATAAGCGCTTTTAATTGAACAAACTCTATGCGTGCATTACCCGTCCCTTCCTTGTGGCCCTGGAGGTATTTAGGACTTCTAATTTAGGCAGTTCTAGCCTTTTCTAAGGTACTTAAAGGAGAAAAATCTAGGCGACAAGCAAGAACAATTAGGACATTCACATAAAGGCAATTAAAGGCTCACTTTTACCTCCTCACATAAGCAGATAATAACACGTCTCAAACAACAGGATTTTAGATATCTCAAAGGATCCTAGAGCTGAATATCTAGTTGAGCATGACACACAGAATATGCAGCATTGTGTTAAAGCGAGGCGATAAAGACCTAATCAGTTTGCCTACTGATTTTAAGACCTGTTGAATCTGGGCAGTTCACAAATAACAAAAGCGTAGTTTTACGGTTTGCAGGATTTTAGTCGCCCTACAGGCTTGCCTAGGCGTGTAACAGTGATGTCCTATAAGCATGGCATCTAATCCTTAATCAGGAGTACAATAAACCCGTAAATAATTTTAAGCAGGCGGTTTGGGTCCTATAGGCATGCTGTCTAGGCGTAATGACTGTTTTTAGACTTGTAGAATGGTAGCAATGCAGAAATTGATTTAGGATCCTATAGGCATGGCATCTAAATGCAACAATTCGTTTTAAAAACTTATCGACATGCAAAACTGATCTAAACTTGTCGGCATATAGAGATTGATTTACAGGCATACATAATTGATTTTTAAACCCTATAGGCATGGTATCTAGAATGCAGGATTGATTTTTTTTTCCGAACCCTATGGGCATGGCATCTAAATGGGCAAATATTGCGATAACTTATAAGCATGGTTTCTAAGTGCTAAATATGCTGAAATTCTATTAGCATGAATCCTAAATGCAGCAATTGATTTTAAAAACCTATAGGCATGGTATCTACCCATTCCCAACAAAATATGTATAAGAGTCCCCCTAGTTTTACTAATTTCTCCAATATCTGTTTACAAAGTAATTAATATTACAACCCCAGCGTAAATGAATTACAGGAATAAACAACACTATACTATAGGGGGCCTGGATAGGCCCAAAGAAAAACCTGGGAAACCAGGCCTTCAAATAGTCCCAAGTATCACATCTCATAGTGCAAGAGAGGGTATCCTAATGTGTCAAAGTTCCCAAGGGCCTCAGGGACCCCGGGCAATGCTCACGCCAAGGTCCTCTTTAAAGATCAACATCTTGTGCAGTGTGGAATAGCCAGCCCCAGTATGTCAAAGTTTAGAGGAGTCTCATGGACTCCAAAGCAATGCTCACAATGGAGGGGCATGAACCTAGGTATTCTAAGAATTGGAGTGAGAGTGCTTTACAAGAGATAGTTTTGAGAAAATAGTTTTTGACTCCCAGGAAATAAGGAGCAAACAAGGTCATTCAATTCTTGGGACTTAAGCAAAGGGTCCAGCAAACAAACAACATTCAGAAATAGGATCACTTAGTTTAGCTGTTACTAGGTGAGTAAACACAAAGACATGGCATGCTGGGATTAATCAAACAATCACATACAAAATGGGTAGCAGGGATTGGGAGCAATGTTGATCAGGAGTCTGTGAGAGGTGAGCATTTAGAACAGGACAGAAGGAACATGCCTGTGGGGAAGTAGACAGAGATAGATCTAATTTAGATATGAGCCGGCATGCAGACCTGCTGAAAGCAGAAGCACATAGGTCTAATTAAAACAGAAGTAAACAGGCTGAAAGTAAGACACCCATAGGTTTAATCAAACAGAAGCAGACATGCTATTGTAGTAAACACATGAATTGGACAGAGGTATACATGTTAGTAAACACATAGATTGAACAGAAGTAGACATGCTAGTAAACACATAGATTGAATAGAAGTGGACATGCTAGTAAACACATAGATTGAACAGAAGTAGACATGCTGACTACAGGGGAACACCTAAGTTTAATTGAATAGCAGGAACCATATAGTCTAATTGCATAGCCATAAACATAGTAAACATAGAGCAAATTGATCTAAAAAATAGTCATACTGATAACAGGAAACACATAGTTTAATTGAATAGTAGTAATGGAGGCATACCAGTTGGAAATTTGCAGTAGGAGAGTGATGTAAATAGGATCCACGATCTAGTCTTGTCTTCCAGCCGACTAGATAATGCAATAGACAAGTAGCAGTAGGTTGCAATAGAGAGAGAGAGAGAGCAAGAATTTTTAAGTGTTTTTCCTTAGGTCTGTGTGTGTGTGTTTGAAACAGAGTCCTGTACTTATAGGAGTCGAGTAGTGTAAAGTAAATAAGGCAAGGCAGCTTAATATTGTAAATAAGGTAAGGAAAGAAATCAAATAATCAATTAAGCTTGATAGGGCAAACAATCAGGGAATTATTCCTATAAATAACTCGGATTGAGTTTCAAATAAGGCAAGAAGTGAGTCTTATAACCAATTAAGGTTAGAACCCATAAATCAAGCAATCAATCACACAAATAAGGTAACCTAAGCAATTAGAGACCATTCTGGGTCAAATAGCCCCTAAATAGGCAAGAGACGTTAATTAGGAATCTTAGGATTAAGGAAAGCAAGCAGAAATTCAGTAAATCATTTCAGCAAAAATGAAACCCTAGATAATTGAGTCAGTCAGTCAATTATTCAAAACAATAACGGACAAAATGTTGAAGCGAACAATGAACAGTCAAACAATCAAGCTTGGATCATAGTCATTACCGAATCTACAACAAAAAAGCTAAAGTCAGACCACTCAAAGTCGGGGACTACGTACTCAAGGCCAAAACACAAGCAAGAAGGACCCTCGGGAAGGCAGACTGGGAACAAATTAGGACGGCCCATACAAAATCACAGCAACAGCAAATAAAGGATCATTCCAACTGGAAACGATGGAAGGAAAACAACTACCAAACAACTGGAACATCGTCCACCTCAAGTACTTTAACTTCTAAGGAAAAACTGTTCTCCGAGCAACTCTTTTTACCCTCACCTGAGTTTTGTCCCCAATTGGATTTTCTCGGAAGGTTTTTAACCGAGGAGACAAGGAGGACATTTCAAGTTAAAGTACGAAGATGAAGGTGTAGACCGATCAGTTCATTGCTCAACCTCTCAACATTTCTCCAGGTCGCCAATGAAGGACTAGATATACTAGGNCTTAGGATTAAGGAAAGCAAGCAGAAATTCAGTAAATCATTTCAGCAAAAATGAAACCCTAGATAATTGAGTCAGTCAGTCAATTATTCAAAACAATAACGGACAAAATGTTGAAGCGAACAATGAACAGTCAAACAATCAAGCTTGGATCATAGTCATTACCGAATGATTAAACAAAACATAAGAAGTTTCGGAAAAGCATTTTGCAAGAACAGACGAAGTAGAAACCCTAATTTTGAAAATGCTTAGAGTCCATTAACAGTAGGGGAATCAGAAGACTCTTAAAGAAAACGGTCATGGAGACTTGATTTGACCAACCAATAATCAAGGAAACAAAAACCCTAAAATATCAAAGTACCAAAATCGATTGACAGTAAGAAACAAGAGATCTTTAAAGAAAAGTCATTGACGAACTCAGAATCATTCCAGATCTACAAAGATCTGGACGGATTCATGTCCAAAGATTAGGGTTTTGAGGAAAAAGGGGAGAGGTAAAGAGAATCTGGTTTTGAACCATAAACATCGAGATAGTAGCACTCACAAACGGAGGTGACCGTAGGCGGACTCTTAAAGAGTCTCGAACAACATCTGGGCTAGATCTTTTGGGATTTCTTTCATAGAATAGCAAAATCGAACAACCAAAAGAAGTAGGAGACCAATGGAGGTCTGAAACAATCGTGGAACCTCATAGAACAGGTAGGAATCGAAGGGATTATGGCTCGGTTTAGGTGGCGGCGATTAGGGAGAGGAGAGGATTTTAGGGCCGCTGAACGGGAGAAGTGATTAGGGTTTCGGGGTCTTTTGGACTAAAAAAGGAAAGGGGGAACGGTGGCCGTTGATCTCTGTGATCAACGACCAAGATCAAAGGGGTTTGGGGTCGGGTAGAGTCTTTAGATTTGGGCTGGGGTGGATTTGGGCCTGGTTCTAATTAGATTGGGATTGGGATTGGGGAATTGAAATTGTGTTGGTTTAATAGGCTAGGTCCAAAAAAAAATAAAAAGGGCTATTTGTTAAATACCCATTTAATTGATGCAAACAATTTTTAAAAAATAATTAACAAATTATAAAAATGATTTTCATGCCTTGAAATGTTTTAAAACAATTACTTAGTATTTAAAAAATACAAAAAGCTATTTTCTGGTAAAATAATATAATAATGCATGCATGGGCTATAATTGCAAAGTTATTGCAAATTATAATCCCAAAAATGCAAATATGGCTATTTGTGAAATAATTAAAACCTAGTACAAATGCAAATGATAAAATTAAGCCAAAAAATTATTATAAAACTATTTGTGATGCAATTAGTAATTGTTTATATAAATAAAAATACTGGCATAAATTAATTAAAACCCTTAAAAATGCAAAAATTATGGAAAAACATTAATTGATGCTAATGCATAGTTCTGGAGGTATATATGCATTTTGAAAAAATATTATAGGAAAAAATTGGGTATCAACAGCCGCCCCTCTATACTCGGGAAGGATGAAAGAGTTTTCGGGTAAAGAAATGATGACCAATTTTGACCGAATGGGATGTTTTGAAAAATAGAGGCCGAACCCTGGTCTTTATGCTGCCGGCATATCCCTGGTTTTACAGGAATCAGGCCATGTGTAGTTTTGAATCCACCGGTGAATGAAGCCGATGGAGTTGTTATAGGAATATTCGTATGTTTCGGAAAGGGTTCTTTCGGGGAGGATAGTATCAGATGGATTTATGCGGAGTTATGAATGTGAATCTGAATTGTAACGGATGTATCGCAGGGGAAGTATCTGAACGATCATGGAGTGAAGGTGAGAAATTGATGGGAATCGGTTTTGTTTGAAATAACAGCAAGGTATAAATGGTATGAGCGGAAACCAGAGCAAAAGTTGCTCTCGTTTAAAGAATGGTTACCTCCTGGATTACTTGCAAAACTTAAAACACAATGCATGCGAGTATATAGATGATGCAAATTCCCTTTAGACCATGAAAGATTGTCTTTGGACAGTGCAGATGACGTCCTTAGACTATGATGTCCTGGGCCATGAATTGTGAGATAGGAGATTCGCAGGCCATGAAATGATGTTCTCGGGCCATGAGGATGGTGCCTCTGAAGCATGACACCTTTGAATAATGATGTGCAAGTATTGAGAGATCCTCAGGCCATGACATGGTGTCTTCAGGCTATGAGGATGATGCCTTCGGACTATGACGCCTTTGGACAGGTTGGCTATATATCGGCCCATGAAGTGCAGAGATATGATAAAAAGTGATAGCAAGACAAAGCTTAGTCTCACGCGGAGTTTGGGGCAGAGCTTAGTCCGAGAGAAGAAGATAGTGCCAAGAATAGAGCAACATTTATGCAGGGAGGGACAATGCTTAGTCCCATAGAAGGCAGCTTAGCCTTATGCGGATATGGAGGCAGGGCTTAGCCTCATACGAGATTTGAGACAGGGCTTAGTCTCATGCAAAGAGAAGGTAATGCTTAGCCTTATGCAAATATGGAGGCAGGGCTTAGACTCATGCAAGATTTGAGACAGGGCTTAGTCTCATGCAAAGAGAAGGCAATGCTTAGCCTTATGCAAATATGGAGGCATGGCTTAGCCTCATGCGAGATTGAGATAGAGCTTAGTCTCATGCAGAGAGAAGGCAATGCTTAGCCTTATGCAAATATGGGGCAGGGCTTAGCCTTATGCAAGATTTGGAGGCAGGTCTTAGCCTCATGCAGATGGAGACAGAGCTTAGTCTCATGCAAGATTCGGGACAGGGCTTAGTCCCATGCAAATGGAAGGCAGAGCTTAGCCTTATGCAGATATGGTGGCAGGTCTTAGCCTCATGCAGGGTTTGGGACAGGGCTTAGTCCTATGCAAAAATAGAATAAATAGCAGGTGATAGCAGAGTTTACTTAGCTGGTATAGATTTCAGTATCACGGTTGTTGTGAAGATTATGACTTGGAGGCATGTATATTCTTCGCTCTTGCATCCAAAGAAAAATCATGAGTTCTGTAAAGGGGGAGGTCGGTTCGTGCCTCCGTCGGCTTGCTTGGCTTGCTTTGCTTGGTCCGAAGGTTCTGTTCAAATTATTAGGGGTAGCGTTGGCTAAACAGAGTCATTTTACAAGCAAACATGCATAGTTTCAAAGACGTAATAAAAATGTTTATTTTAGAAATTGGTTGGATGAACCAGTGACTGTGACACGATCCGAGACATCGCAACCTCTCCTGCTATAGAATTTTGAGGGTCCTCCTCAAAATTCTGCCCTAGTTAGATGGACACGTCTGACTATTGCACATGCTGCGATCGGCTGAAATTGCTTCGGAATTTTAAGGGTCCTCCTCAAAATTCTGCCCCAGTTTCTGATTGTGGGGAAAATAGGATTTTTAGTGAATTGTGACCGAACCCACAGGGCTGCCTATGTATCTCCTCTTAAACGGGAATCAGGTCGAGCGTAGTTCAATTTACATCATTTTGTGAAAACATAAATAGTTTCACATAGTATCGTTTGACTGCATCTGAGTTGATCGGTTTTGGCCAGACTTCTCCGTCCTTTTCTGCAAGTATGAGGGATCCTCCTGTCAATACTCTATGAACCATCTAAGGGCCTTGTCAGTTGGGAGAGAATTTCCCTTTGGCTTCATCCTGATGCGGAAAGATCTTCTTCAACACCAGCTGCCCCGGTGTGAACTGTCTCTGCTTGACTCTTTTGTTGAAGGCTCTGGACATTCTTTTCTGATAGAGTTGCCCATGACACACTGCATTCATCCTTTTTCCGTCTATGAGGGCTAGCTGCTCATAACGGCTCCTTATCCATTCTGCGTCGCTGAGCTTAGCTTCTTGTATGATTCTCAAAGAAGGAGTCTCCACTTCAGTAGGAATAACAGCTTTAGTACCATAAACCAGTAAGTAGGGAGTTGCCCCGGTTGATGTGCGGACTGTGGTACGGTATCCCAATAAAGCGAATGGCAGCTTCTCATTCCATTGTTTGTGATTTTCTACCATCTTTCTCAGTATCTTCTTGATTTTCTTGTTAGAGGCTTCTACAGCTCCATTCATCTGAGGTCTATAGGCTGTGGAATTCTTGTGCTTGATTTTGAAAGTCTCACACATGGTCTTCATCAGATCACTGTTGAGATTGGAGGCATTGTCAGTGATGATTGATTCTGGAACTTCGAACCGGCAAACAACCCGGTCGCGGAAAAAATCTGCTACGACCTTCTTAGTTACTGCCTTGTAAGATGCTGCTTCGACCCATTTGGTGAAGTAATCAATAGCTACCAAGATGAACCGATGCCCATTTGAGGCGGTAGGCTCGATTGGACCAATGACATCCATTCTCCAGGCGGCGAATGGCCAAGGTGAGCTTGTTGCATTGAGCTCATTTGGCGGCACTTTTATCATATCGGCATGTACTTGACATTGGTAGCATTTTCAGACATACTGGACGCAATCTGTCTCCATGGTCATCCAGAAATAACCGGCCCTAAGTATCTTCTTGGCCAAGACAAAGCCATTCATATGCAGGCCGCAGGTCCCAGCATGTATCTCCTCAAGTAGTTTAGAAGCTTCTTTTGCATCGATACACCTTAGCAATCCCAAATCAGGAGTTTTTCTGTACAAGGTTCCTGCGCCGTGGAAGAAATTATTGGACAATCTTCGAAGTGTACGTTTCTGAGTATGATTTACATGCTCCGAATATTCTTCTTCTGCCAAATATTCTTTGATATCATGAAACCATGGCTTCCCGTTTGTTTCTTCTTCAACATGGGCACAATACGCCGGATGGCTATAGATCCTTACTGGGATGGGATTGATGAAGTTCTTGTCGGGATACTGTATCATGGATGACAAAGTGGCCAATGCATCGACAAACTCGTTCTGAATCCTGGGAACATGCCGAAACTCTATCTTCGTGAACCTCTTTCTCAGTTCCTGCATATGGTGCAGATATGGCAATATCTTGGAATTCTTGGTGGCCCATTCTCCTTGTACCTGGTGCACAAGCAAATCTGAATCACCGATTACCAGCAGCTCCTGAGTATTCATGTCGATGGTCATGTTAAGCCCTAGTATGCAGGCTTCATACTCTGCCATGTTGTTGGTGCAGGGAAATCTGAGTTTAGCAGATAAATGTTGGCCAGTTTTCGATACCAAGACGGCTCCAATGCCGACTCCCTTGAAATTTGTCGCTCCGTCAAAGAACATTCTCCAACCGTCGTAGGACTCGGCAATATCTTCTCCTATGAATAACACCTCTTCATCGGGAAAATACATTTTTAGGGGTTCGTATTCTCCTTCCATAGGGTTCTCAGCAAGATGATCTGCCAGTGCCTGTCCCTTGACTGCTTTCTGAGTCACATAAATAATGTCGAACTCGCTCAACAGGATTTGCCATTTAGCCAGCTTGCCATTGGGCATGGGATTCTGAAAGATATATTTTAAGGGATCCATCCTTGATATGAGGTATGTTGTGTAAGAACAGAAGTAATGCCTCAGCTTCTGAGCTATCCAAGTCAGAGCGCAGCAGGTACATTCCAAGAGAGAGTACCGCGCTTCATATGGAGCGAACTTCTTACTCAGGTAATAGATAACTTGTTCCTTTCTCCCTGTCTCGTCGTGCTACCCCAGAACGCAGCCGAAGACTCCATCTAATACTGCAAGGTAGAGTAGCAAGGGTCTACCCGGCTCTGGCGGGACCAAGACTGGTGGTGTTGATAACTACTCCTTGATCTTGTCGAAAGCCTTTTGACAATCTTCGGCCCAACTAGTTGCAGCATCTTTCTTCAACTTTTTTAAAATCGACTCACATATAACTGTGGACTGGGCTATGAATCGGCTGATGTAGTTTAGCCGTCCTAGAAAACTCATTACATCTTTCTTACTCCTCGGCGGTGGCAGCTCTTGGATGGCTTTGACTTTTGACGGATCCAATTCTATCCCTCGGCGGCTGATGATGAACCTAAGTAACTTTCCGGCCGGAATCTCGAATGCACATTTTGTGGGGTTTAGTTTCAGGTTGTATTTTCGCAGTCTATTGAAAAACTTCCTCAAATTGGCTCTATGATTTGTGGCCTTCTTGGATTTGATGATGATGTCGTCCACATATACCTCGATCTCCTTATATATCATGTCATGAAAAATGGTAGTCATAGCCCTCATGTGGGTGGCCCTAGCATTATTTAGACCGAATGGCATCATCTTATACCAGTATACTCCCCATGGTATAATGAAAGCCGTTTTCTCAGCGTCCTCTTCGTCCATCCAGATTTGATGGTAACCGGCAAAATAATCCACAAACGACTAGAGTTCATGCTTGGCACAATTGTCGATTAGGATGTGTATGTTTGGAAGTGGGAAATCATCCTTTGGGCTGGCCCTGTTAAGATCCCGATAATCAACACAGACCCTGACCTTCCCATCTGCATTCAGAGATTAATTTCCCCGATGGTAGCTCTCTGAGACCCATTAAATGCCTTCACGTTCATGGTCCCTTCTCGTATCTCGTATAGGCTTTGCCCAACCTCTTCAGTGTTGTCAATGGGCAAATATTGAGACTGGATCCTCCATCAATCAGGACCCTGGTGATGAAGTAGTCTTCGCATTGCACTGTGATATGCAGTGCCTTATTGTGACTCAAACCCTCAGGCGGCAACTCATCCTCGTGGAAAGTGATTTTTTGACTTTCCAATACCTGTCCCACCATGTTAGCCGTTTCTCTGCTTGTGATGTTATTGGGCAGATATGCTTCGTCCAATACTTTCATCAGAGCATTCTTGTGCGTTTCTGAATTCTGCAGTAGCGACAAGATAGATATCTTAGCAGGAGTCTTGTTCATATGATCGATGACTGAATACTCCCCTGCTTGTACTTTCCTCCAGAGGTCATCTGGACCTGTTATGGGAGGTCTGTTAGAGGCCTGTTTGCCGGGCTCTCCCAAATGCTCGGGTGTATAGACCCTTCCAGTCCTAGTCATCCCTTGTGCAGCACCAGATTCTCCCATTTTGGTTTTCCCTTTTCTTCTAGCTTCAGCCGCATAATCCCATGGTAAAACCTTGGTGCTGAAAGGCGGTGTTGTTGATACTGTCTTTGTAAATGGTATGGCTACTTTCACCTCAAATGGAATAGGTGCAACTGCAGGGGGTGCTATCTCAACTTCAAATGGGACTGATGCTGTTACCTCAACTTCCACTGGCGGCTGTATCTGCACTATAATGGGATTGAGTGTGACTGCAGGCTTCTCGGGGTCGTCACCCTCTTTGATAAGTCCTATTGATCCCTCCGGATCCCATTCTTCATCCATTTCTATCATATTGACACCTTCACCCCTGTGATCTGGGATGGGGTTATTGCGGAATCTTAGGCGTAGCCTCCTTTGCCTGGATGATCTTGTTGTTAATCAAAGCCTGGATTTTGTCCTTCAATGTGTGACACTCGTCGATGGTGTGCCCTTTAATGCCCGAATGGTATGCACAAGTCTTATTTGGGTTAACCCATTGGGATGAGTTCTCCGTAGCCACAACAGGGATGGGAGTGACGTAACCAGCAGCAACCTTTCATATAACTGGTCGATAGGTTCAGCAATGGCAGTGTATTGTTTGGGTGGTCTGCGGTGAAAATTAGGTCGCGGTCTTGGGTAGTTTTGACGAGTTGGAGGTAACTGAAAATGAGATGGTTGGGAATTATAGGTGTGATAGGCAGTGGCTGGTTGGGAATATTTGGGGGATGAGGGTTGATATGTAGGTGGAGGTGACGGTTGACATGTGGGTGGAGGTGCTTGATATGTGGGTGGAGGTGCTTGATATGCAAGTGGGGAGGTTCGGTATACGAATGGAGTTTTGGGTCCTTGGGCGACCATCACTGCTCCCACGTCCTTTTCTTAGATATACCCCCTGGCTGCAATACATTATTAGTGGCCTGCAATGCCTCAAAGTTTGTTACCATCCCGCTCTTGATGCCTTCTTCGATCCTTTCACCAAGTTTGATGATATCAGAGAACTTATGGTTTTCAATAACGATCAACCTTTCATAGTATTGCGGATCCTGTGGTCTGATAAAGAACTTGTTCATCTGTTCCTCGTCCAATGCTAGCCTGACTTTGGCCACTTTTGACCTACAACGAGTAGCATACTCGCGGAAAGTCTCGGTGGGCTTCTTCTTCAAGTTCTGAATGTAGAAGACATCTGGTGCATTCTCTGTGTTGAACCTGAATCGGTCCATGAAATCAGAAACCATACTCACCCAGTTGGACCATTTCTTAGGATCCTGGCTGATGTACCAGGACAAGGCATCTCCCGTAAGACTCCTCATAAAAAGCTTCATTCGGATCTTTTCATCTTTTTCGACCCTGACAAGCTTGTCACAATAGGTCCTTAGATGAACCCTGAGATCACCTGTACCGTCAAACATCTCGAACTTGGGAAGTTTGTAACCCTCTGGCAGTTCTACATCCGGCTATATGCATAGGTCTTCATAGTTCAGAACTTGATGGCTCGGGCTCGATCCTTCTCGGTGCATGGTTTTGGTTTTGGAGTTGTGCTATTGCAACTTGTTAAGCCTACAACACTTCGAATATCACTCGAAGGTTGAACCCGCCTTCTTCACCGCCCTGTGCGTTCTGGCCGGCTGATCGAACGTCTCTGCGGACGCTACTCTCAGGATCGACGACCAAATTTTCATTAATGGCAACATGGGAACTGACGTCGATCGGGTCTACAGCCGGAATTCCATCGAGGTCAACTGGAGGCACTTCATTCCCTGGGGCGGCTATGTTGTCGTTTTCGCCATGGAGACCAAGGCCATTATCTGTGTGCGTGGGTGCTGCTTGAGAGTTTGACATGTTGATCCTAGAGTCAAAGGTACTCACAAGAAAAGGTATAAAATAGTGTGTGTCACGAAAGCTAGTACCAGGCAATCACTATTATCCTTGGCCCCACGGTGGGCGCCAAAGTGTTTACCCTAAAAACGGATAACAATTGAATTTATACGTGGTTTTGAGGATACGTGATTTTGCTTGGCACAAACTAAGAAAATACGTAAATTGATATTGAAATTGACTGTATATAGAAATAAAAGCAAACCAAAGAAAATGTATAGCTTTGACCCTCGAGCTAGGTCGCCCTCGAACCAAACGAGTATTGAACAAAGTAACAGAGTATTGAGAGCTTAAGAGAAAGATGGTATATTGCTTTATGTAACGTGAATATGATACATTTTACAAATGATCAGACCCCCTTTATATAGTAGGGGAGTCCTACCGTTGATACAATTCTAAATACAGTAATAAATTCCATGATTAGCTAATTAATCTGCCTCTTCTTGATACGTGCCGATATTTCCGCCGTAATCATCGCCCTATTGCGGATATTTTGGCTTTTCATTATTTGGCTCGGTAAACTTCCCTCGATCTTGCTCGATCTCTATCCTGCCTGGTTTCAATCTTGGCCGACCTCGATCTCAATCGGTCTCTGGGTCTCGAGCTTGGCAATCTAACTTTACACCGCGGTTCGATATAACATGGGGTCAAACCTTGGCCTACCTCGTTCTAAGACAAGCCCGATTTTACCGTATACAATGTGTACAGTTGAATATAATTAAGGTATATGGTTAGAAAAAGTAAATAATGAATATGACGCCTATTTAGGTAAAGAAAAAGTAATTTCCTTGAAACTCTCTTAATTGAATCTTCTTTTTTTTTTTTTTTTTTATCGTTTATCATTATCATTTTGCAAACAAATTAATCAACGGATTTTGTTTATATTGCTCCACAAAAGATGGATGATTTCTTATTTATCATTCTCATATATGTGTGTGTGTGACGTGAATATTTTGTAACTCTTTCAGACCGTAACTAGCCTAAAATGGTTAGTTGTTTACAAAAGTCAGTACTCCAATATTTTTGAAAAGAAAGATAAATGAGAGGAAAAATAACAAGTTATTACTTCACCAAGTAGACAGTGTTGTATCCAGCATTATAGTTACGGGTTTAATTAAACCCATAACTTTTGAGGCAGGATATAGATTTATGTGTAAGAATTTACTAAATTGTAAGAAATAGTGAATAACCCATAGGCAATAACCTTGTAAATATGATGGGTTCAATGCTAAAAATATTAAATATTAAACCCATAAAAATTTAAATTTTTGGATCCGCCTCTACAAGTAGAGATCATAATTAATCAAGTCCCGTAGTAGGACGTCAACTTTCATTTTTTCTCTTTTTTTTTTTCATTCTGTCACAAAGATTAAGGTGTTGTTTTTCTTATGCATTAATCACGGCAGAGGGGTTTCAACACCGTCCACCAGCAATTTAATGGCACGAATAAAGTGAATAGTATACGTAAGTGCATGGTTCTCTTTCATTTATGAAAGTTTAATATCTTCAAAACCCAGAAATCAGCGTAAACTTTGAGTATTGTTATTCTCACCAATTAATTTGAAACTGACGGGCTTGGATGTACGTAACATAGAGAAGAAAGAGATATTTTTGGGCACTTATTCTCAATATGGACAATATTCCAAAATGATAGAAACTAAGGGTCCATCAAATTATGTAGAGAACCAGGTTCTCTATGAGTTCCCACAGAACACACGCACACTGTAGTAAGTAAATGACATAGTGAAGAATTACGTGAAAACTTCCAGCTCACGTGATTAAAAACCACGACATCAAACTTCAGATTACAACCTATTGTAACCTAGGAATTCACTACAACATAAGGTATTTATAGCTACGAAATCTCAGCTACGAATTTAAATGGCTAATACCTAACAATAACCACAAAAATTAGAATTTTTCTGGCTATTTACAAATTCGTAATATTTGCTAGCCACGAAAATTAAATTGGTAAAGCTAATTCCTTATTTTTGCTATAATTGCTAACAATCGTAGCAATAATTGCCTAAATAGCTACAAATTTATTGCTACCATAAAATTGCGTAGCTAATTCATACATTTTAGCCACGCATTAAAATTTATTGTAGCAATAGTAACTTTTTAGCCACAATAAATTATTTGAAATAAACTATTGTAGCTAAAGAAATACATTTGCTTCAAGTTATAAATAAATGTGGCAATAGGTAAATGATATAGCCACGAATATATTGTTATGACAAAATATTGTAGCTAATTGTTAGATTTTGCTACAAACTGAAAGTTATTGTAGCAAAATCAACCTTTTAAACATAATAAATTATTTAAAATAAAATATGATAGCTAGATAAATATTTTTGCTTCAAGTTCTGAAAATGATGGCAATAATTGGCTTAATAGCTATAATTATTTTCATTACAGACTGATCTAGCCACAAATTTATTGCTCTGATAAACTTTCATAGTTATTCATTAACTTTTGCCACAAGTTGAAACTTGCTAATTGCTATAGTAATAATAACCTTAAAGGCCTACGAAACTATTCGAAACAAAATCTTGTAGCTAATGATTATTTTTGATTCAAACTATACAGAAAATAAAAATAGTTGGCTTAAAAAATAAAAATATTTTCCATGACAAAAATGATGAATATTTTTGCTCGATTACAAAATTATGACAAGAGTTGTCTAACGCTATTAGGTAATAAAATATTACTGTCAAATGTAACTGTTGTATTTTTCTTATAAGATTGAAAAATAATAATTGTATATGATTAAGGAAGAAAATAGTAATTGTATATGAGATTAAATAATTATTTAATATGATAAATTAATCTTTATTCTCAAATAATTCATCATTTGTTTACCTTCTTATAGCAGCAAAAACTTATCAATTTAGTTTTTTGACTATCAAACTCATATTTTGTTTTATTGTAGTTGTTGTTAATTATATATTTTTATGTAAAATTTAAATTGTTATTAATAGTTGTGGATATTTATGTATGTCATATACTCTATTACATTTAAACAAGTGTACTTATTTACCAAAATATTAATAATCTTAATGGAAAATGATATTTCGTAGCTACATAATCACGGATTTACAACAAATTTATGTTTTCATCACTAATTAAAAAATTTATATTTAAATAAAAAGTTTTGCAATGAAAAATAAAATTGTTGCTAATTTTTGCCTTAATATATAGTGACAAATTTAGAGACTGGATCTTTATCAATAACATTATTATTTGTATTAACTTTATATATTTTTTTTATATCTAGTTACACTAAGATATGTAAGTCCATACAAAAATTAATTATTATTATTTTGGTTAAATCAGTATTAGTTGTAAGTTCTTTATTAAAATACTGAATTATATCTAATTGATGTGTAAATAACTAACTATTGAGAATTAAACAACACTAATATTATACCAATTACATTGTATAACAAATTTTATATATATATATATATATTCTAGATGATAAAATATGTTATGATATGGTTTTTACTATCTTAATAATTATCATAAATCAAATTATACGATGAGTCTAAAAATTAAAATTTTAATATCATTCTTAAACATGAAAGAGATCTTTTCTATCTTGTGGGTATTATTTGTATTTGAGAATAGTTACATATTTTCACTATTATTATTCTTATCTGTGAGTATTATTTGTATTAAAAAATAGTTACAGATTTTCACTATTATTAAGTTTATTTTTGTAAAAAAAGTTAAGAACTTAATATGATTGATATAGGAGTGTATATCAAAACAAACTAGTATTAAGTAATACTTTCTTTTTTGGTAAATAGTAAATATCATAATTCATATTAAACAAAGTATTACTTAGAGTTTCAAAATTAATTTAAATACGAATAGTTAATATTAGATATATTATATACTATTAGATTTAAACAATTATGTGCTTATTACTAGTTATATTCAATTTAGGCAAGTATAAAAGTTATTGATTCAATAATCTAATACTATTTTAATAACTTAATAATTATCATAAACCTAACTTCACACTAAAAATAAAGAAGCTAATATTATTGAAATATTAACATATAACAAAACTAACAATATCATATAAGATGAAAAAGCTATAAAGAAAATATATTTGAGAATATCTTTATTTCATGCGCATGGCTGATTTTTTTTATTTTTACTTAAATATGTAATTTTCTTACTTTTATTTGACTATATGGTATTTGAATTTTTTTCTTGTATATAGCTTGAACCCAAAAAAAAAAAAAGTAAAACAAAGCAAAATATTTAAGAAAAGGGACGAATTAAACCTAACCACCAAATCAAAACCTAAACTTTTCCTTCTTCCCCAACCGCTACTCTTCCTCTCCATTTTCTTATTTCGTTCATCCACACTAGTGGGTGTTAATTTAAATCTGTGAGAAAGACAAAGAGGAGAAAGTCATCTAAGGACAAAAAAATTAATTTATTGGTTTGTCTCTTCCCAAGTAAGCTCATGTCTCTATATCGTAGGGCCTTTAAATCTCCTAATACTAATTTGGGTTTGGGTTTTTAAGTTCAATTTTACGAGTTATTCCAACAATTGATAGATATTATGCCTTATTTTTTATAAGTGGTGAATGCGATGTTGAAGATCTGATAGGTTTTGTGCCTTACACCTAATTAACTTGGGTTTTTGCTTCAATTGTTTGTTTTTGATTTATAGGGTGCTCAAGAGAAATGTGACTTTGAGAAATTTCAAACTCTTCTAATGCCAAATTGTGAGCTTTACTTCTTTCTTTCATCTCCTTAAGTTTATGATATTTATTTAAATGCGTTTTCTTTTGTCTTCTGTGTTGAAAATAGTTTAGAATTTTTTCACTTGATTCATGGCTAAGTATTTTCTTATTCCATAATTTATTGAATTTTTTTAATTACTAATTGTACATGTATTTAAATCGGTATATATTTTGATAATTCAAATATAAGTTTCTCACAAGATCATCTTATTTCATTATTTCAGTATAATGATTACGGAAAGTGCTTCATATATTCTTGGATGCATGAAGACCAAGGATGCAATGAGGGTGGCCACATGAATCATCAAGCAAATACTTATATTCATTTATTGTAAAATTCTGTACATTATTTTTTATCTCTTTTACAATCAAGCCTCACATTGGCTAGTTCTTTTCTACATATTTTAGTTATTGTAGAAGACTTATTTATTGCAGATTCTATTAATTGATTAGTACAAAAGTGTATTTTGGAGTTTATTTTGTGAAAATTTTTAAATGCCAATTTGTGCAGAATAAGTTATTATTCAAGCTTAATATGTTATTAGTTTTAATATATTATGCACATCCACAGAATAGTTAAGAAAATTTACAAAAATATCAAATAGCTAAGAAACAGGGGATTTGTGGGAGGAACTGTCACTATGATAAATTAACTTTTTTGTCAAAAAATTAAAATATAATAAAATAATCTAATCACGACTTCTGTATGATTTGTAGCCATGGAACTTTTAGTCCGTAGCTAAATAAAAATATTTTTGCCACGGACTACTATATTAAAGCAGTTACATATCTAAATTTTCGTGGCAAATAAATTTAAATCTTTTGCCACGCTGTAACACTTTGTGGCTACCATATAAAGATAGCTACAAATTTATTTATCGTGGCAAGAGTATAAAATCATTTGCTATAAATGTATTTGTCGTGGCAAAAGTATAAAACTATTTGCTATATATATAGCTACAATACAAAAAATTCGTAGCAATAGGTATTAATCCTTAGCCACGGACCATGTAAAGTTTGTAGCTAACTTTTAGCTACGCTACATTTTGCTACGAATGCTACGAAAAAAAATATTGTAGCTAAAGTGTTTAGCCACGAAAATTTTCATCATTTGCTACACTGTGTTTTGTAGCTATAAATGCATTATCTTGTAGTGGAATTAACCTCTTAATCCCTCACTAACTTGTAGCAATTCTATTACAAGCCCCTTTGTAATAACTCTATTACAAAGCTTACAACTCGACTAACTCTAGCCAAGACACAAACACAATGGTTTATGATTTTACAAAGTTTTCCTACACAACGCTTCTAACTAAGCTAAGTAGGAATTACAAGTAAAGTATTTTAACAAAGGTGAAACACAACTAAGGACATGTAATGACTCAATACAGGGAACTGGTCCGTTGTTATGTTGTTCTTTGTTCTTGATGCCCATGTGAATCACTTGCCAGATTGATTGATCACTTGAGAGAATACTTGATTGATTCTTGAATGAATGTATGATATTTTACCTTTGCTTCAATGTTAATATTGCAAAGGTGACATCTATTATGAAATCATGTGTGGTACAAGAGCATTCCCCATAAAGTTGACTGTTGCACTATTTGCATTGTTGCGTGTGCAGGCGGCACCTTTACAACTGTCTGGGGGTTGACTGATACATTCACCAAGCGAACTGGTGTCCATCTTCCCTCTGTTGTTTCTCTGACTCTAAAGAGTTGAACCACGTCCCTAGCTTGAAACTTGACATTCTTAAGTACTTGAGGATGTGTAACAGGTTCCCCATCTAGTTCTTATTATTAACTTTGTTAGATCATCAATACATAATAGGGATGTATATAACCGATCTATATCCTCTTTTTTGATGATGACAAACTTATAATTGAAGTTCCCCCTGAAAACCAGAATAGCATACGTATTTCCTATATTCCCCTTGAATCTGTTCCCCCTCAATTAATATTCCCCCTTGAATCTGTTCCCCCTCAATTAATTTCTCCCTTTTGGCATCATAAAAAGAGTAGTAGCAGGCAATAAGCAAAAAGAAGTCTAGCATGGTTAACACATGCCACATGTGTGCACACAAACATGACTAAAAACAGAACAAAAGAGCAAAGCATGCACAACAAAAGGATGAAGTTCTCATTAATTTTTGGAATTAAAAGAGGGAGCAGTTCCATTGTTACCAAAACATCCACAAAATAAAAACAACAAAAGGTGCCAGACATAAAAGTGAAACGCTAGGAGCTGAAACAAGAAACTGAAACAGAGGACAGACACTAGGAACTTGACACTTGGAAGGGAACAACTTTTAAGGAGCACTGGTAAGGGAAGGCCCAAATGAGGAGGCAAGAGTTCTAAGAAGGATGTTCATGCAGGCTTTTGCTGACGTCTGCTCGTGGAGCAGCCTCTTCTTCAGCTCCTCAACCTGTTTCCTGAGGTCAGCATTTTCCTTTGTCAGACGGGCAACCTCTGTGCTTTGGGAACTACTAGGACCAGGTGCCGCCTGGGCCTGACTGAGCTGACCTTCGAGAATAATATTCCGTGCCTTCAGCTTCCTTATCTCTTCAGTGGCGCTGTTCTGAGCGTTGATCAACTGAGAGATAGTAGAATTACTGCTAACCCCTCCACTCCTATCAATGTCTCACACTCCTCGAGGGTGGTCTTCGAGAAGGTTTACTTACGAGTACCCACTTTAGCTTTTCCCAAAGGGACTTTAAATAATTCAAAAACCTTAGTGAGAAGGAACCCGTAAGGCAACCCATGATTACCATCCTTGAACTCTGCCACTTTCTTCATGTTCTCTATCATAAGACCAAGCAGGTTTATGGTGGTGTAACCATCCAGTGCTTCCATGAGAACCAAGTATGCTCATGACGTAATAGATCGTCTTTATGCGCATGGAAGCAGAACTTTTTTCACCATTTCAAACAGCAGTTGGTACACTAGAAGGAGGGCCTTCTCGTGTACCCGTTCCCCTTGATATATTGCCTTATCCTTCAAGATGACATTTCTAAAGTTCGAAGAGCAGGTTCCCTCAATAGAGGACATACCATCAGTAGGCACACCCAAAATGGTTCCTAGAACAACAGTATCCATCACAAAATCAACACCATTCACTTTCAAGCAAATGTTATCATCTTCAACTTTGAAGAAGTCAGCATCTAAATTATGCACTTCTGCCTCATACACTTTGGGACTGTCATTAGTGAACAAATGGGTCCACTGCTGGAATTCACAGATGTCATCTAGTTGGCGCATTCTTGACAGGTCAAGAATATCAAGGGCAAATGTGCGGCCCCACAACACCTTTTGGTTTCTCAAATTTTCCCTTCCAACATCTTGGGCAGCACTAACCTTGGCCTTCTTTGAGGAACTAGGTTCCTCACTAGCACCAGCCTTCCTTTTCACTGATTTTCTCACACTCTTCCCTTTGTCTGTAGATTTCTTGGACACCTTCTCAGCAGACTCCTCAGCCACTTTTTCACCAGACTCCTCAACCACTCTTTCTCCAGACGCTTCAACCACTCTTTCTCCAGACTCCTCAACCAACTCACTAGATTTTTCACCCTCAACATTGCTCACACCCATCTCACTCGCAGAAGACTCTTTCTTGGACTTTGCAACGGTAGGTTTCTTTGAGGACTTACAAGCCAAGGAACCAGGTTCCTCATTCACCTCATCATCAATGTCAACAACTAGTGCTGGAGGCACTATCTTCTCATTTACAACCTTTCCATCCTTTACCAATCTCCTCTTCTTCTTTTCTTCTTTGATTTTCCTTAGGACCGACTCAAGGGCTTCCTTCTTCTACAACCTAGTAGTAGGTCTCTTAGGAGTTGACTTCCGGTGAGTTACCTTTCTACTCCTAGCACTAATGAAGCTCGCAAGAGCCACATTATCATAATCTTCTTTGTCACTATCCTTATTCTCCTCCTCAGACAGAGATCTCATCTTAGGAACAACAATTGATAATGGCTCAGCATAGAAATGAGGAGAGGGAGCGGGATCAGTACTGACCTGGGGTTCTTGGGGAGAACCAGGGATTTTATCCTAAGTAGAAGCAGAGGGCCCTTCTTGGGCGAAGGGATCGGGTTCCTCAGTTGGTTTCCTAGTAGTACTGTCGGGTGCCAGACTTTCGACAAGCACCAGTTCCCTACCCTCTAACTGTGTACCATTATCTTCCTCCTGAGATCCATTGGTTGCAGACACACCCTCATAGCCTCCAACAAGACTTCCCTCAGGAACTATTGACAGCATATTTTCTATAGCCTCCTGTTCTTGTAACTCCAAAGTAACTTCAGAAGGCATAAGAAGAGCATTACCTGTAGAATCAAGGCCTGGGGCTGTCATAGCCGATTCATCACGGTTATGAATTCCACTGGTAGACAATAAATTTCTTGATTTTATTCTCCCTCCACTATATCTTCTTCAACTATTTTTTCCGGCGAGGCAGAAGGAGAGGTCGCAGCCACAAATTTCTTGGGAGTCAAAGTTTTGCGACTCCAATGAGAACCAGTACTCGATAGGGTTGGAGAGGAAACAGTGGATGGTTGTGACTCTATCTTATGGTTTGGACTAGTTAGAGTAGGGAGCGTAGACTCTATCACTGATGCTTCAATGGGTGAAGACATAGTGGGGATGATGCTTGGAGTATTCTGGGTTTCCTGATTTTCTGACATGGTGGAGTATAGTGAGAATTTGTTAAGAAGAAGAGAGTGTTTGGTTTGAAGAAAAAGGGAATTTTTAGCTTGTGATGTTAACAGTTATAAGAGGGACCGTGAGTGGATGTATTTAAGAGGAGTGAGGTACCGGTTAGGAACGGGTATCAATTTTGGGTAGGCGGGTCGCTTCATAACAAGTAGGACGCTTGGGTCCAAACGAAAACATTTTTTTTTAAAACTGACAGTTTAAGTGACATGGCACCATTTCAGTCGTTAAAAAATTATGGATGAGAGTAAAGAGGAACTACTAACCTGTGTCAAGGGAACCGGGTTCCCTGACAGATTTTGTAAATGTGAACTTCATACTTTTGCCCAAAGTGTGATACCTTAGCTACTTGTTAGCTCTATAATCATCACGTGTGTCTACCTGCAACAATATAGAGATGAGTTAGACTTTGTCAGAAAACAATTTTTAGCCATTTTACCTGTACATTTCTGTCATAGCCAATCATTGAGGGATCAGGTCCTTAGCTTGATTTCATCAACCCTAGTGCCAAGACATTCTTTTAGAAGTGCTCTCTTCTCAGTGCTTTGGTGAAGATGTCTGCAATTTGATCTTCTGTGCTGCAAAGTTTCATGCAGATGAGCTCTTTTTTAACATTGTCTCTGAGAAAATGATGTCGCACATCAATGTGCTTTGTTCTCTTTTATTGAACTGGATTCTTGGCCATGTTAAGAGCACCGGTGTTGTCACATAGTAAGGGAATGCAATTAGAAAACACACCAAAATCTTCCAGCTGCTGCTTAATCCACAACAGTTGAGTACAGCAAGAGGCTGCCACCACATATTCAGCTGTTGTAGTTGAGAGGGCCACTGATTTTTATTTTCTTGTACCCCATGAAAGCAGACATGAACCCAAAAAATGTGCCATGGCAGAAGTTCTTTTCCTACCCACCAGATAGCCAGCGTAATCAGCATCAGCATATCCAATTAAATCAAAATTGTCTCCGGAGGGATAGTAGAGGACCAGGAACTGTGTGCCTTTGAGATATCTCAGGATTCTCTTGGCTGCCTTCGGATGGGATTCCTTTGGATTAGATTTAAACATGGCACAAAGTCCCACACTAAAAACAATATCTGGTCGGCTTGCTGTGAGATACAGGAGGGACGCTATGATACCTCTATACATGGTCTCATTCACAGAGGAACCAGGTTCATCCATGTCCAAACGAGTGGCTGTGGCGATGGGAGTATCAATGATTTTTTATCCTTCCATGTCAAATCTCTTCAGCAGCTCCTTGATGTACTTCTGCTGACTTATCATTGTCCCCTTAGGAGTTTGCTTGACTTGTAAACCCAAGAAGAAATTCAATTCCGCCATCATGCTCATTTCAAACTCACTCCCCGTGAATTTTCTAAATTCTTCACATAGAGAATCATTAAGTGCTCCGAAGATGATCTCATCAACATAGACTTGCACAATGAGCAGGTTCCTCCCTGGTTTCTTCAGAAATAAGGTGTTGTCAATTTTTTTCTCTTGTAAAGCCATTTTCTAGAAGAAATTTTGACAACCTTTATACCAAGCGCGAGGAGCCTGCTTTAGCCCATATAAAGCCTTGTCAAGTTTAAAGACATGCTCAGGATGCTCATGACTCTCAAATCTAGGTGGATTCTTGACGGAGACTTCTTCTTTTAGAAAACCATTCAGAAATGCACTTTTGACATCTATTTGGAACAATTTGAATTCCATATGAGATGCAAAGGCAATGAGGATTCTGATGGCCTCCATTTGAGCAACTGGAGCAAAAGTTTCATCATAGTCAATCCCTTCTTCTTGATTGTAACCTTGAACTACTAGCCTTGCCTTGTTCCTTGTGGTGTACCCAAACTCATCAAGTTTGTTTCTGAATACCCACCCGGTTTCTATAACGGTTCGGTCAGCAGGTCGTGGAACCAGGTGCCATACAATGTTTCTCTCAAATTGATGGAGTTCTTCTAGCATAGTCGTAATCCAGTTTGCATCTTTCAATGCCTCCTTGATATTTTTGGGCTCAATTTGAGAGAGAAAGTATGAGAATGCAAGCGAGTTTCTTGTCTTTGATCTAGTTTGAATTCCTGAATCAATAGGGGTGATTACATTCTCAAGAGGGTGTGAACTTTTGTGCTTCCATTTAGACACCTGAATCTCATTGTGAGAAGGTCCAGGTATTTCTGAATGTGATCCTAGGTTGCTTCTCATCTCAGCATGTGGTGTGCCTTGGATAGCATCTACAACTCTGTTCTCAGCTTCAGTTGTTGTGATTAAGGAACCAGGTTCCTCTCTATCGGTTGGAGATATGGCTGCACCATCCTCATTTGATTCCATGACGTGGCCCATCATGTCAGCCTTTCCATTTTCCATGTCAATGACTTCACCAGGGACAGTTGACTGTTCTCCGTCTCGATTACTCTTATCATGTGAATCTTTTCCACATGAGTGGCCATCAAAGATCACATGTATGCTTTCCTCAACACATTGAGTTCTTTTGTTGTATACTTTGTAGGCTTTGCTTTGTGATGAATAGCCCTGAAAGATTCCTTCATCGCTTTTGGCATCGAATTTTCCAAGTGCTTCCTTGCCATTGTTGAGAACAAAACATTTGCAGCCAAATATCCTTAAATGAGTCAGCTTGGGCTTCCTTTCGTTCAACAGTTCATATGGGATTTTGTTCAGAAGGGACCTGATCATGCACCTGTTCACCAAGTAGCATGCAGTGTTGACAGCTTCTGCCCAGAAACTTTTTACAATGCCACTGTCAATCAACATTGTTCTTGCCATGTCTTTAAGAGTCTTATTCTTCCTCTCCACAACACCATTTTGTTGAGGTGTTCTTAGAGCTGAAAAATTATGAGTGATGCCATTTTCAGCATAGAATTCGTCGAATTTGGCATTGTCAAAATTTTTCCCGTGGTCAGACCTGATACATACTCCATATGGCTCATCTTCACCTGGATCTTCTTCACAAATGCAAAAAATACTTGAAAGGTTTCATCCTTGGTTCTGGAAACAGAGTCCAGGTGAATCTGGAATAGTCGTCCACTATAATAAAGATTTACTTCTTTCCTCCTCTACTTGGCACCCTCATAGGTCCGCATAGATCCATATGGAGGAGATCAAGTGGCCTTGAGGTACTAATTTCCTTTTTGAGATTGAAAGAGGATCTGACTTGCTTTCCTTTTACACATGCATCATATACCTTGTGATCCTTGAACCTTGACTTGGCCAGACCACGAACCAGGTCCTTCTTGACCAATTTGCTCAGCAACGTAAAACTTGCATGACCCAGCCTTCTGTGCCATAGTTCAGCATCATCATCAACAACACTCAAACAGCTGAGATCTCCATTTTGCAAGGATTCAAAGTCAGCAACTTGATATTTTTGCATCTTTTAGCCACTAAAACCACTTCACCAGTCACAAGATTTGTGATTATGCATATTTTTTATACAAATTCCACTTCGTTTCCTTGTCACAAATTTGGGAAACACTCAGCAAGTTGTACTTCAACCCGTTCACATAGTACACATTTTCAATTGAGTGAGAGAGAGACTTCCCAATCCTTCCAACTCCCAAAATGTATCCCTTCTTCCCATTTCCAAAAGGACACACTCCCTCCTTGCAGGGCATTTAGTGAAAGGAAATCATTTGTGCTTCCAGTCATGTGCTTTGAGCACCCACTATCCATGTACCATTGTTGACTGCTCACTTTCACTGCTCCCTGCAAAAGGAAATCAAGGGTTAGACTTAGGAACCCAAACAAGTTTGGGTCCTTTGTAGTGAGGAAAGGGGTGAATAAGGGCTCTTTTGGTCCAAGCACGCATCACACGTTTTTTATATGAGGGACCAGGTTCTCTAGCAGTAGTTACCTTTTTAGCAAAAACTTTATTTTTCTGTTGAGATTGAAATATGGCCTTACAGGTTTCCTTAAGGTGCCCAGTGTTACCACAATGAGTGCAGAGCCAGTTATTAGGTACAGTAACGTACATTCTATGAGGGTTGTATGGGTCTTTTCCCATAGAAATCCGATTCCCTGCCTGTTTCCCCCATTGTTCGTATACATGGCAGTGATAGCATTAGAGGATGGTCACGCCCAACTCTAGTCCTAAAAAGGATAAGCGGTCGCTACAAATATAATCCGGTCTAAAAGTCCGGAGTCGAATCCCACAGAGAACTAAGGCTTAGCTATATCTGTTTAATATCACTAAGAAGACAAGTTTGAACAATTTCCTAAATTATAAAGATTGAGATTTATATTTCTAACTAATTAACTAGCAAATACTACAAAGCGGTAAAATTATCAACTAACGAGACAAAGGGTTGGAGACTAAATTAAGGAGATCTAGAGTTATGATTTCCCCAATTGTCGGAATCCTTCTAGCTATGTTCCCTACAATTTTGCCAATGTATTCTCTTCTGATCGTGAGCACTTTAGGTGCTGTAATTCTCTCTCGAGCAACTACAACAATTTACTAGACATATTCTCTCGAATTACGCTAGTTGGCTTTATCTAACCGCTCAGTATGACCATGTCAAGGCTTTGTTATTTCTAAACCTGCCTTTAATCCCGCTGTATTGATTTCACACATACGTTAGGAGTGACGTTATTCAACAACCACCTAAATATGTATCCTTTCTCAAGCAACACATAATAAATAGGCACAGTCAATCGATGGTCATTCAATCAACAACAATAAACACGTAGTTGAACAAGTAGAGAAATCCAATGGCTCAATTATATAAAAATATAACAAGAATTCATCCTACAAAAGGTTCTATCAAAACTCTAGAAAATGAATTAGCTATTCATAATAGTATGTAAACTACAATACTAAAAGTCATAACCAACAACAAAAGATAGGAAGAGGAAGGAAAAACTCGTAGAAGAATTCCGCGCCTTGCTCCTATTGTGTTCTTGCCTCCTTAGGTCGAATCTCCGGTCTCCTTAGCCTCCTTAGGTCTAAATTATGTCAAAAGTGTGTTCAACCCCTTAAAATATCGTTTTTTCATGTATATATACCAAGTAGGGTCGGAACCAAACAATTATACCTTCTCCTACACGAAAAAGGAGAATTTGTCACGTCTGGACAGCCGCGGCCGCGGTCAACCGCGGTACGGACGCGGTATTTGGCAAGTGTACTGCCTCAGCCTCAGGTCCGCAGTCGCGGTTTTGACCGCGTTTTTCACCCTCTTCCATTTGAAATTTGGAAAAACGTAAAACATGAAAGTTGTAGCCCTTTGAGTTAGCTTTCGAACCATAAATTGTGGAGCATAAATGGAGTTTTAAGCGAAAAGTTATGTGCATTTTACTAGACAGTGCGCAATATACCTACTCGATTCTTTGTTTTGTTGCTCTATCATCCGTTGATCCCCGAACACGATCCCGACTTAATTCCTTGGGCTTTACTCAGACTTCAAAGCTCCAAATCACTTGAATTTATTCCATAACATCTATATAGCTCGGAATCACTCCTACAAGGCATAAAACACACAATTAGTGCAAAACACTAATGATTAAAACGCAAACTCAACTAAAGTGCAGTAAATTAGAGTTTAATAATCGACTAAAATACGTAATTATAGCCTATCATCAACACCCCACACTTAAACCATTGCTCGTCCTCGTGCAATCAAACTACACTTTATATAGACACGACATTTTTAAATAATTCTCCTAACTCATCACACCAAGAATATTTAAAATAGACTAAGCACAAAAGCGTAACATCTTCACCTCAAGATTTGACTCACAAGTACCACGCATTATTCACAACTCACCTACTTACTCTAACATAGAGGTCACTGACATTACCTTTCCTTTATGAATCAAGTGCCCTCACACAACAAAAGAGAGTAGTTCCACACAATAAAATTTCAGAACACTTAGGAACTCAAGATAGAAAGAATTCACTCACTCTCAAAAATAACATTCATATGCCACAAAAGATGCACCACAGGCTTGCTCATAGTGTACTACTCTACTAATCGAGCTCATTCAATCTAGGATCAATTAGGACTTTATTTGGTTGTAATGTAGGCTATGGGACGGGTATGATATATTTAGATATAAAAGTGACTACACCTCCCTAAGCACTTTAATACATATACTTTAACATTCAAACCACATGCTTATGTCAAACCAAACTCCACCTTCACCTCCATGTATATTACCCCATTCTTTTTTAAGCACACTTACACCAAAAGCCACCACTTATCAAGGAATTTTTTTTTTCACAACAATCGAACTTTTTTTTTTCAATTCAAGTGGCTCTTACTTTTTTCAAAACAGTGCACCTTTCTCCTTATTTCATTAGTTCCATTCAAAAGCCAAACCAACTACCCCACACTTTAACTTTTACACAGTTCATAACAATTCAAGTGCTCATGAGAGGTTAAAAGGTTCAAATAGATGATTAATTCAAACAAATGGGCAAGTCTTGTAATGTGGTTGCCAAAGAAACAAGATTACAGTCTCAAAGGGGTTAACTACGATACATAACAATTAGGTGGGTAAAATATATATATCTGGCTCAACAAAGAAACGCCTATATCACTTCCAAGACTGAACAAAACTACTATTTCGCTTCGCAAACACACAGGGCAAGTTCTAGGCATCAAATGCAATGCACAAAATATAACAAATCCTTACACACACATGGCACATAACTCATTCAGGATTGGTTTCATCAAGACACTCTAGTCAAAGCAGTTAAGCAAAGTTAAGATCATAAAATTTAAGGTACTTATACAAGAGTCAAAAACTGAGCCTAAGCGTCACAACCAAAGTACTCACTTTTCTCAAGGCATAACAAAGTCAAGAGATATTTCTTCAATTCAAAACACAACACAATGGCTCCTATTCCTAAAAAAAACTAACTTGACCCGGTTCAAATAAAACCCTTGGAAAAGAACCGCGGCATAAAAAAACCAAGGGGTAATTGCTACACTACCTAACAACAGAAAATCTTTTTGTTTTTTTTCTTTAGACTTAAATCCCTCAAGAAAATTGTCTAATAGATCCATCGTCGGGAAAAGTCCAAACTTTTTTTTCCGTTTTTCTAACAAAATAAAAAAAAATTTATTCAATTAAACTAACACAACTAAAATAGCATAGAAAATCACCCAGACAATCTCCTCACCCCACACTTAAAATTGTGCATTGTCCCCAATGCACACCATAGCTAATAAAAGGGTAAAAGAGACTCCCTGGTAGGTGTTGATACCCAATTTTTCCCTACATAATTTTTATATACAAAAAATATTCTCAAAATAGCATATATATATGCATATATAAGCATATCTAAGTGTTTTGGAATTTTTCCTAAACTACCCCGATCCAAATATCTCGGAAAAATCTCCATCGGCATGTTCCGCCGACGGGTCCTAAACTACATATGGCATGATTCCTGTACGACCAGGGATATGTAGGCAGCTCAGGAACCAGAGCTCGGTCAAAACTCTTCAACTTGCTTCGTTCGGTCAAATTGGCCATCATATCTTTACCCGACAACTCTTTCATCCTTCCCGGGTAAAGAGGGGCAGCTGTTGATACCCAATTTTTCCCTACATAATTTTTATATACAAAAAAATATTCTCAAAATAGCATATATATGCATATATAAGCATATCTAAGTGTTTTGGCATTTTTCCTAATTTTTAAAGATTTTTTAAAATCAATTTATTGTCCATTTTAGCAATACAAAAATCAATATTTATTCCTCAAATTATCATTTTTGGTGACTAATTTGTTTTATCCTCATATTTATACCAAAATATAGCTAAGGTAATTTTTCCACATTTTTTACAAATTTATTGAGTATTTTAAAACTAAATTGGACATAATTGCAATTCTATCCTATTTTAAGATTAATTGCGTTTATAATAACAAATTTTGATTCTAGTATTTTTAATTTAATATTTACATATTAGTAATTAATTTAGTACTTTTAATTTATTTCCAGAAATTGTTTAACTATTTTTACAAAATAAAAAGGGGAAAAA
>NW_017672440.1:0-106647 GCF_001879085.1 Nicotiana attenuata | reverse complement strand
TATTTAAAATAGACTAAGCACAAAAGCGTAACATCTTCACCTCAAGATTTGACTCACAAGTACCACGCATTATTCACAACCCACTCACTTACTCTAACATAGAGGTCACTGATATTACCTTTCCTTCATGAATCAAGTGCCCTCACATAACAAAAGAGAGTAGTTCCACACAATAAAATTTAAGAACACTTAGGAACTCAAGATAGAAAGAATTCACTCACTCTCAGAAATAACATTCATATGCCACAAAAGATGCACCATAGGATTGCCCGTAGTGTACTACTCTACTAATCAAGCTCATTCAGTCTAGGATCAAGTAGGACTTTATTTGGTTGTAATGTAGGCTGCGGGACGGGTAGGACACATTTAGATGAGTGACTACACCTCCCTAAGCACTTTAATACATATACTTTAACATTCAAACCACATACTTATGTCAAACCAAACTCCACCTTCACATCAATGTATATTACCCCATACTTCTTTAAGCACACTTACATCAAAAGCCACCACTTATCAAGGAATATTTTTTTTCACAACAATCCAACTATTTTTTTTTCAATTCAAGTGGCTCTTACTTTTTCAAAATAGTGCACCTTTCTCCTTATTTAATTAGTTCCACTCAAAAGCCAAACCAATCACCCCACACTTTAACTTTTACACAGTTCATAACAATTCAAGTGATCATGAGAGGTTAAAAGGTTCGAATAGATAGTTAATTCAAACAAATGGGTAAGGCTTGTAATGTAGTTGCCAAAGAAACAGGATTACAGGCTCAAAGGGGTTAACTACGATACATAACAATTAGGTGGGTAAAATATACATATCTGGCTCAACAAAGAAACGCCTATATCACTTCCAAGACTGAACAAAACTACTATTTCGCTTTGCAAACACAGGGGGCAAGTTCTAGGCATCAAATGCAATGCACAGAATAACACACAAACCTCACACACACACATGGCACATAACTACTCAGGATTGGACTCATCAAGACACTCTAGTCAAAGCAGTTAAGCAAAGTTAAAATCATACAATTTATGGTACTTATACCAGAGTCAAAAATTGAGCCTAAGCGTCACAACCAAAGTACTCACTATTCTCAAGGCATAACAAAGTCAAGAGATATTACTTCAATTCAAAACACAACACAATGGCTCCTATTCCTAAAAAAAAAAAGACTAACTACACCCGGTTCAAACAAAACCCTTGGAAAAGAACCGCGGCACAAAGAAAAACCAAGGGGGAATTGCTACACTACCTAACAAAAGAAAATCTTTTTGTCCTTTTTCTTTAGACTTAAATACCTCAAGAAAATTGTCTAATAGATCCATCGTCGGGAAAAGTCCAATCTTTTCTATTTAAAAAAAATTATTCAATTAAACTAACACAACTAAAATAGCATAGAAAGTCAAACTAACACAACTAAAATAGCATAGAAAGTCACCCAGACAATCTCCTCACCCCACACTTAAAATTGTGCATTGTCCCCAATGCACACCATAACTAATAAATGGATAAAAGAGACTCCATGGTAGGCCAAAGGCCGAAGCACTAACAACTCATGGGGTACTCAGACTTCTCCCAAGCTTGGTCCTTCGTGCGGGTACCTCACACTTAGTTCCAACCCTTTGGTTTGTTGTTGCATCCTTCCAATAGCTTTGCTTTCCATGTTCCTAGAAATCAAAAATCGACACTACAAGAATAATACAATAATAAATAAATAAATAAACTAAATTAAAAATTAAAAAAATAAAGCTGGGTTGCCTCCCAACAAGCGCTTGATTTAACATCGCGGCACGACGTGAATCACTTTTTGCCTCCACCTCGAGCTTATGAATTGAACCCCAAGTTTTGATTCAAGCTTATGATTATGGTCATGGGGCGGTGGAACGAATCTAACTGGCCCAAGGAAATAATGTAGTATTCTGCACTCCTTGGCCTTTGTATGAGGTATGTAATCCTGACTTTCTGGCAAGAAGAATTCTAGAATATATGCACCTTGTTCCTCATTCCTTGACTCTTCAATTGGTTCGGATGACTCTATTTCCATATCATCATCCAAACATAATGTGAAAAAATGCTTGGAGTGTGGACCAATGCGCTCAAACACATGAACTTCAGGACTTTCAACATCCTCAACATCAATGATACTAGAGTCAACAAAATTTATATCCTCAAAGACCTTGGCTGGCTCTAGTCTCACTTCTTCAACATTAACATCCTCAAATTGTAGTTGGTTAGGTTGTTGATGTTCTACTCTGACCTCCCCAATTAACACCTCGAATTCATGCTCTTCTTGGCTACTATCCTCAATATTGGCTTGTTGAGCATTAAAAGCTCCAACCACTTGACTCAATTGAGCCTCCAACTTGTGAATAGTTGCCTCTTGCCTTTCTATCTGCAATTGTTTTTCATTATTTTGTTTCTGAAGGCACTTTAACGTATCCTTAATCTCTTTCAGGTCTGCATCCCCAGGTTCTTTGTTCCTGTTAACTTCATAAGAAAAGGTAGAACCATCATAGTAAGGGGTTGGGGGAAGATAAGAAAGATAAGCACAACCATAAAATTGACCATTTTTACCACCACACACATCACACACATTCCACAAATAAGATTGAGTTAGTGCAGATAACTCGCTCTCAGGAACATTTTAAAAATTTTGCCACTGGTGGTTTCCTTCACAATATATATGGAGATCAACAGTAGAATTATCTACACCTAAATTCCGACAATTCCAAGATGTCATGTTTCTCAAATCAACAGTTATAAAAAAATATACAAGAAAAAAACAAAACAAAATAAAAGTTCTAACTTGAACCCTAGCAATATATACAACTACAACTACACTGTTAGTTCCCCGGCAACGGCGCCAAAATTTGGTCACGCCCAACTCTAGTCCTAAAAAGGATAAGCGGTCGCTGCAAATATAATTCGGTCTAAAAGTCCGGAGTCGAATCCCACAGAGAACTAAGGCTTAGCTATATCTGTTTAATATCACTAAGAAGACAAGTTTGAACAATTTGGCAAGTGTTCTGCCTCAGCCCGCCTCAGGTCCGTGGTCGCAGTTTCGACCACGTTTTTCACCCTGTTCTGTTCGGAATTTGGAAAAACGTAAAATATAAAAGTTGTAGCCCTTTGAGTCAGCTTTCCACCTTATATTGTGGAGCACAAATGGAGTTCTGAGCAAAAAGTTATGTGCATTTTACTAGACAGTGCGCAATATGCCTACTCGATTCTTTGTTTTGTTGCTCTATCATCCGTTGATCCCCGAATACGATCCCGGCTTAATTCCTTGGGCTTTTACTCAGACTTCAAAGCTCCAAATCAATTGAATTCATTCCATAACATCTATATAGCTCGGAATCACTCCTACAAGGCATAAAACACACAATTAATGCAAAACACTAACGATTAAAACGCAAACTCAACTAAAGTGCAGTAAATTAGAGTGTAATAATCGACTAAAATACGTAATTATAGCCTATCGTCAGAGGGCCAGGTCCACTTAAGTGATTTTTCAAGATCACTCTTAACTCTACCTAGATCTTCCTGAAGTTGTTTGTTTTTCTCGAGTTCAGCACACAGACTAGATTTCACGGATTTTAGCTCATCTTCAAGCCTAAGACGTGCCTCATTTGCAACTTCCTTTCCCTTTTGAATAATCTCATGCCTACCTTCTCCTTTTAGTTCCTCAATTGTTTCCTTTAGGTCTACAACTACTACTAATAAGTCATCTTTCTCATGCTCTTTGATAGCAACCTTTTCGGTTAAAGCTTCTTTCTCCTTTTTAAAACACTCAATGGTCTCTTTTAGATCGACCACAAAAACCACTAGATCATCTCTCTCATGTTCTATGTTTGCAATTTTTTCAGTTAAGGCATCTTTTCCTTCTTCAAACTCTCAATGGTTTCTTTTATATCGACCACAACAACTACTAGATCATCTCTCTCATGTTCTGCTTCTCCTAGTTCCACAGTTAAAGCATTTTTATCATTTATAAGACTATGATAAGCATCAATTAAAATATTTGCCAAAGACATAAGTTTTTTCGGAGAATAAGAATTCATGTTTCTTTGAACATCTAGAAAGTTTACCTCATCATTATCATTATCATCATCATCTTCATCATCGTCAGTTTTTGCCGTCAGGGCAAAGATAGAGTCACATTCAGCTGCTTCACTTTCTACTGCCATCATGGAGCTGCCACCTTGATCATCATCCTCTCTAGATTTGCTGGAAGAGTCCCCCCATGCAGCAAGAGCTTGTTTCATAACATTGTCAGCGGCATCTTTTCTCTTGAATTGTTTGTTAGGAACCGGGTTCCTCTTGGCTGCTTTGTATGTGTTGTGTTTGTACTGATCTTGCTTGAGGAGAGGGAAATCCTTGATGAAGTGTCCTGACTTACCGCACTTATGACATAGGTAATAACCTTTTGGCTTGCTGGAGCTGCCCCTTTTTGTAATACCTCCATTTCTGTGAACCATTTTCTGAAATCTTATTGTCAGGTAAGCCATATCAGCATCCTCACCACCTAAGTCATTGTTGTCTGCCTTGAGGACCAGATTCTTCTCCCTTTTTGGCTCTCTTCTCTCATTATCCTTCTTCTTCTTCATTTCATAAATCTTCAGTTGCTAATAAGTTCATCAATGGTCAGCTTCTACAAATTCTTTGCTTCTGTGATAGCATTTACTTTGCTTTCCCAAGAACCAGGTAATACAATAGCAGATTGACATGCTGAAATCCTGTTGTATTCATCTGGTACCACAGACGAGGATTTTCTTTGCTCTGAAGTTCTTTTCTAAACCCTTGCGTTCAACATCGTTGTATTCCTTTCTTCTTTTGGGAAATATCACTGTTGGGTCTCCAATGGTCTTTGTAGGAATGAAGGGTCCATCACAGATAACATCCCAGAGCTCTGAATCTTCAGCCATGATAAAATCATGCATTCTTGTCTTTCACAATCCATAGTATTGGCCATTGAATCTTGGTGGTCTGTAGGTAGATTGACCTTCTTCAAAGTTTGGCGAAGCATCCATGAGGATCCTTTCTAGGTGTTAGCCTGATAAAAAGAACCTGCTCTGATACCAATTAATAGAAACTAAGGGTCCTCTAAACTATATAGAGAACCAGGTTCTCTATGATTTCCCACAGAACCCACACACACTGTAGTAAGTAAATGACACAATGGAGTTTTACGTGGAAAACTCCCAGTTCACGGGATTAAAAACCACGACCTACGCTTGTAGGATTTCAACTTCACTACTGAGCAAACTTCATATTACAACCTATTGTAACCTAGGAATTGACCTTTTAATCCCTCACTAACTTGTAACAACTCTATTACAAGCCCCTTTGTAATAACTCTATTACAAATCTTACAACTCGACTAACTCTAGCCAAGACACAAACACAATGGTTTATGATTTTACAAAGGTTTCCTACACAATGCTTCTAACTAAGCTAAGTAGGAATTATAAGTAAAGTACTTTAACAAAGGTGCAACACAACTAAGGACATGTAATAACTCAATACAGGGAACTGGTCCATTGTTATGTTGTTCTTTGTTCTGGATGCCCTTGTGAATCACTTGCCAGATTGATTGATCACTTGAGAGAATGCTTGATTGATTCTTGAATGGATGTATTGTTGCTACCCAATTTTTCCCTATAATATTTTTTCGAAATGCATATATACCTCCAGAACTATGCATTAGCATCAATTAATATTTTTTCATAATTTCTGCATTTTTAAGGGTTTTAATTAATTTATCCCAGTATTTTTATTTATATAAATAATTACAAATTGCATCACAAATAGTTTTATAATAATTTTATGGCTTAATTTTATCATTTGCATTTGTACTGAGTTTTAATTATTTCACAAATAGCCATATTTGCATTTTTGGGATTATAATTGCAATAACTTTGCAATTATACCCCATGCATGCTTTATTACATTATTTTACCAGAAAATAGCTTTTTGTATTTTTTAAATACTAAGTAATTGTTTTAAAATATTTCTAGTATAAAAATCATTTTTATAATCTGTTAATTATTTTTTAAAAATTGTTTTCATCAATTAAATGGGTATTTAACAAATAGCCCTTTTTCTTTTTTTTCAGACCTCGCCTATTAAACCAGCCCAATTTCAATTCCCCAATCCCAATCCAATTAGAACCAGGCCCAAATCCACCCCAGCCCAAACCTAAAGACTCTACCCAGCCCCAAACCCCTTTGATCTTGGCCGTTGATCACAGTGATCAACGGCCACCGTTCCCTCTTTCCTTTTTTAGTCCAAAAGACCCCTAAACCCTAATCACTTCTCCCATTCAGCTGCCCTAATATCCTCTCCTATCCGTTCTCTCTGAGACCCAACCCTAATCGCCGCCACCTAAACCTAGCCCTAATCCCTTCGATTCCTACCTGTTCTATGAGGTTCCACGATTGTTTCAGATCTCCATTGGTCTCCTACTTCTTCTGGTTGTTCGATTTTGCTATTACATGAAAGAAATCCCAAAAGATCTAGCCCAGATTTTGTTCGAGACTCTTTAAGAGTCCGCCTACGGTCCCCTCCGTTTGTGAGTGCTACTATCTCGATGTTTATGGTTCAAATCTCTGGTTCAAATCCAGATTCTCTTTACCCCTCCCCTTTTTCCTCAAAACCCTAATCTTTGGACATGAATCCGTCCAGATCTTTGTAGATCTAGAATGATTCTGAGTTCGTCAATGACTTTTCTTTAACGATCTCTTGTTTCTTACTGTCAATCGATTTTGGTACTTTGTTATTTTAGGGTTTTGGTTTCCTTGATTATTGGTTGGTCAAATCTCTGTGTTTGAAGTGGTTTCAAGTTTCCATGACTTTTTTCTTTAAGAGTCTTCTGATTCCCCTATTGTTAATCGACTCTAAGCATTTTCGAAATTAGGGTTTCTACTTCGTCTGTTCTTGCAAAAGGCTTTTCCGAAACTTCTTATGTTTTGTTTAATCTTTCGGTAATGACTATGTTCTAGGCTTGATTGTTTGACTGTTCGTTGTTCGCTTAAACATTTTGTCCGTTATTGTTTTGAATTGACTGACTCAATTATCTAGGGTTTCATTTTTGCTGAAATGATTTACTAAATTTCAGCTTGCTTTCCTTAATCCTGAGATTCCTAATTAACGTCTCTTGCCAATTTAGGGGCTGTTTGACCCAGAATGGTCTCTGATTGCTCAGGTTACCTTATTAGTGTGATTGATTGCTTGATTTATGGGTTCTAACCTTAATTGGCTGTTAGACTCACTTCTTGCCTTATTTGAAACTCAATCCAACTTATTTATGGGAATAATTCCCTGATTGTTTGCCCTGTCAAGCTTAATTGATTATTTGATTGATTTCCTTACCTTATTTACAATATTAAGCTGCCTTGCCTTATTTACTTTACACTACTTGACTCCTATAAGTACAGGACTCTGTTTCAAACACACATACACACACACACANTACTCTAACACACACACTACACACACACAACACGAACTAACGTAAAACGTAACTTAAAACTTACTTCGTCTCTCTCTCTCTCTCTCTCTCTCTCTCTCTCTCTCTCTCTCTATTGCAACCTACTGTTACTTGTCTATTGCATTATCTAGTCGGTTGGAAGCCAAGACTAGATCTTGGATCCTATTTACTTCACTCTCCTACTGCAAATTTCCAACTGGTATGCCTCCATTACTGCTGTTCAATTAAACTATGTGTTTCCTGTTATCATTATGACTATTTTTTAGATCAATATGCTCTATGTTTACGGCTATGCAATTAGACAATATGTTTCCTGCTATTCAATTAAACTTAGGTGTCCCTGTAGTCAGCATGTCTACTTCTGTTCAATCTATGTGTTTACTAGCATGTCCACTTCTGTTCAATCTGTGTGTTTACTAGCATGTCTACTTCTTTTCAATCTATGTGTTTCTAACATGTATACCTCTGTCCAATTCATGTGTTTACTGCAATAGCATGTCTGCTTCGGTTTGATTAAACCTATGGGTGTCTTACTTTCAGCCTGTTTACTTCTGTTTTAATTAGACCTATGTGCTTCTGGTTTCAGCAGGTCTGCATGCCGGCTCATATCTAAATTAGATCTCTGTCTGTCTTCTTCCCCACTGGCATGTTCCTTCTGTCCTGTTCTAAATGCTCACCTCTCACAGACTCCTGATCAACATTGCTCCCAAATCCTGCTACCCCTTTTGTATGTAATTGTTTGATTAATCCCATCATGCCATGTCTTTGTGTTTACTCATCTAGTAACAGCTAAACTAAGTGATCCTGTTTCTGAGTGTTGTTCGTTTGTTGGACCCTTTGCTTAAGTCCAAAGAATTGAATGACCCTGTTTGCTCCTTATTTCCTGGGAGTCTGAAACTATTTTCTCAAAACTATCTCTTGTAAAGCACTCTCACTCCAATTCTTAGAATGCCTAGGTTCCTGCCCCTCCAGTGTGAGCATTGCTTTCGAGTCCATGAGACTCCTCTGAACTTTGACACACTGGGGCTGACTATTCCACACTACACAAGCTGTTGATCTTTAAAGAGGACCTTGGCATGAGCACTGCCCGGGGTCCTGGGGCCCTTGGGAACTTTGACACATCAGGATACCCTCTCTTGCACTATGAGATGTGATACTTGGAACTATTTGAAGGCCTGGTTTCCCAGGTTTTGATTTGGGCCTATCCAGGCCTCCTATAGTATAGTGTTGTTTATTCCTGTAATTCATTTACGCTTGGGTTGTAATATTAATTACTTTGTAAATAGATATTGGGGAAATTAGTAAAATGGGGGGGGGGGTGGATGCTTATACATATTTTGTTGGGAATGGGTAGATACCATGCCTATAGGTTTTTAAAATTAATTTCTTCATTTAGGATTCATGCTAATAGGATTTCAGCATATTTAGCACTTATAAACCATGCATATGCCCATTTAGATGCCATGCCCATAGGGTTCAAAAAAAATCAATCCTGCATTCTAGATACCATGCCTATAGGGTTTAAAAATCGATTTAGCATTTTAGACACCATGCCTGTAAATCAATCTCTATATGCCGACAAGTTTAGATCAGTTTTGCATGTCGATAAGGTTTTAAAACGAATTGCTGCATTTAGATGCCATGCCTATAGGATCCTAAATCAATTTCTGCATTGTTACCATTCTACATGTCTAAAAACAGTCATTACGCCTAGACAGCATGCCTATAGGACCCAAACCGCCTACTTAAAATTGTTTACGGGTTTATTGTACTCCTGATTAAGGATTAGATGCCATGCTTATAGGACATCACTATTACACGCCTAGGCAAGCCTGTAGGGCGACTAAAATCCTGCAAACCGTAAAACTACGCTTTTGTTATTTGTGAACTGCCCAGATTCAACAGGTCTTAAAATCAATAGGAAAATTTATTAGGTCTTTATCGCCTCGCTTTAACACAATGCTGCATATTCTATGTGTCATGCTCACCTAGATATTCTGCTCTAGGATCCTTTGAGATATCTAAAATCTTGGTGTTTGAGACGTGCTATTATCTGCTTATGTGAGGAGGTAAAAGTGAGCCTTTAATTGCCTTTATGTGAATGTGCTAATTGTTCTTGCTTGTCGCCTAGATTTTCCTCCTTTAAGTACCTTAGGAAAGTCTAGAACTGCCTAAATTAGAGGTCCTAAATACCTCCAAGGCCACAAGGAAGGGACGGGTAATGCATGCATAGAGTTCATTCAATTAAAAGAGCTTATATAACCACTAAGGGGAGGGTAATTGGGTAGTAAAGGATATGATGACCTGTGCGCTAATGCTATGTGTAGCACTCCAACTTGGGGACAATTCCAAGCATTGTACAGATGTGATCCTGTAGGCTAAAAAACCTAGGACTCCTTTTACCCCTTATTTTGAATGTAACTTGTCTATATTTGCTTTATCTGTTTATAAGACTAATTCACGTTATTTGAGTTCGGCCGGGACCCACCGTTATGGACCGCGAGGGGTGCTTAACACCTTCCCCTCAAGGTTATTTCGAGCCCTTACCCAAGTCTCTGGTAATGCAAACCGGTTTCATGAGTTACTTGCTTTAGGTGCCCTAACGCACCTTAAATCCGTTAGGTGGCGACTCTTCAAATTCAAATACCTAATTCCCGAAAGGAAATGAGTTGTTCCCAATGAATGTCAAAACCTGGACTCCGCAAGGGAAAAAGGGGCGCGACAGCATGGCGACTCTGCTGGGGAAATTTTAGACTCTTACCATAACTAACTTGTTTTGTGAATTAGTCTTAAGCATGCTTATTTCTGTTAACACATGCGCACCATTTCCCTTTCCCTTTTATTTGGATTTAATTGCTTATTTCACAAGCATTTACGATTTCCTTTATTTCCCTAAACTGACTTATTTCGCTGTTTTCTTTTTTATAACTGTCTTTCAATTATTTAAATACCGCATTTATCATTTTTTAAAACGTGCAAATACTTGACAACAAGCTATTTGTTGTTGCATAAATCATGCTCAACATCATATTCCACTCGTGCGTAATCAATCCTATAGCAACGCTTGATGAGTGTTTGCGCTCTTCCTATATATCACCCTTTGAAATTCGGAAAGGCGTATTTGCGGTAAAACTAGTCGATCAGTGGTGCATTCGACGGTTCCCTGCCTTTCCCCCTCAAGTTGTCCGCTTGAGGGTCCCGGTCTAGACCTCTATAGCAACCTTACTCTGATCAATTGTGCATGCATCATGGTCAAACCTAGCCGGGTTAATATGTTGTCCATATAATAACCTTTTAAGACAAGCCTCGCCCAAAAGTCCATCGGATTTTCCATAATCCCAACTGACGTGTGCATTAATTTTGGAGAAATAAATACCAATATGCTAATCATTGTTGTATAAGTAGACGAACCTGGAGGGGGAAAGGGCCAAATTATACTTGTTTTGCAGAAAATGAGGCATGAAGTCCCCAGGTTCGGCATGGTCGATAGCATACCTTCACTATTGCTAGATTGGTGGAGAGATATTCCCTCAAGTGACCAGAATATAGTCTGATGGATTGGAAGGGAAAATGAGAAAGAGAGTCACCGATTTCCAAAACGCTGAGGGAAACGAAGGAGGATATTTGGAGGGCATTCTTACTGCTGAACCTGCGCGAACTGGGGGAATTGATCGACAAGAGCATCCAGTCTGGAAAGGGTCCTTCTGGGACCAAATAGATTAGGTTTACTTGCTTTCTAAATGTAATAAGGCCAAGTGCCATTAGTGATATTATCTTATTTAGAATCGTTTTGGGTCGTCTATTTTTTTACATTAATGAAATGAAGCAATTATTGGCACTAAATTTCTCCTAATCTATTTGTCGCTAGGCCTACCTCGGGCAAACCGGGGCTCCCAAATTAGGATGCGAATTTACATTCCCGCGATATATGTTTAAATACTGCAAACTTTTCAGAATTATTACCGACTTGGCTACCTTTTGTTTTTTCTTTCTTTCTTTTGATTATTCACATTCCCCAAAGGTTGGTTCGTGCATACTGGCATCATCAGCTTATCACATAAGATCCAGGGGCCCTCCACCTTCTCTTCCTCCTAGTCCACCAAAAGGCAAAGAAAAAGCAAAAATGGAAGATTTGAACGGCACCAGAAAGGAAAACAACACACTGGTTGAACATGCAGAAACTTCTGATGGTCGGGGTACTCAGGCCCCAAATGATGCAGTTTCACGGCTCGAACAGAAAATACTGGAACTCCAGGGTGAGCTCGAGCATGTCCAGAATGTGGCAAACCTATCCTTCTCACTCAGCGTCCCAGACATCAGTCATCCAAACACTCAGAACCCCGCACCACCTCAAAACACACCCAACAAGCGCCCGCAAAATCCTCCCGTACCTCACCATTATACAACTCCACCACAAAATCAAACTATCCCACCACAGTACCATCCAAACACCTACCACACTCCACAAAATACTCCACCAGTCATTCCTGAACCCCAAAATTCCACCAATGATGACCACTATACTCAAACTCCAGGTCACCAAAACAACCCTATATATGTGGAGACCCTACCTCGCTCCATTCATCTCCTATGCACCGGAATCTGTTGAGAAGGACATGCTCATTAAGAACCTGGCCGAGGAGCTCAAGAAGTTGACCAGGTGATAAAAGTTTGCTGAAAAATAAAAAATCAGTAGGAAACTCAGGGCAAGTGCAATTACCTACTGGAGATTCAACACCAATTTCTCATATGGGAGAGTGTCAGCTCACTGGAGGTGATGTACTAAAAGATGTGCTATGTGTACCAGCTTTTAAGTTCAATCTCATGTCAGTTTCTAAGGTGACTGAGGATCTCAAATGCAGTGTTACTTTCTTTCCTAAATGTTGTGTGTTTCAGGATCTCTTGTCTGGGAGGGTGAAGGAGATTGGTAGAAAGGAAGAAGGTTTGTACATATTATCAACAGCATTAGAAAAAACAATAAATAGAGCATTTGCAGCAACTAGTAGAGGAGGCATGGAGATATGGCATAAAAGAACAGGACATGTTCCAGTTCAAGTTCTCAGAAGAATTCCTAGTATACAACACTATAGTGGTAGATTTGATAATGATTCTCTGTCTAAGTGTGAAACTTGTCCATTATCTCGACAGACTAGAGTGCCTTTTCCAACTAGCACTAGCAGAAGTTTACATAGTTTTGATTTGATCCATATGGATGTGTGGGGACCTTATAAGATTGCTACTCACAATGGTATGAAATATTTTCTTACATTGGTTGATGACTTTACCAGATGGACTTGGGTGTTTCTTATGAGACTCAAATCTGATGTTACATTCTTGCTCAAAAACTTTATTGCTATGATCAAAACACAGTTTGGGAAGCAAATTAAAGTTTTTAGATCAGACAATGGGAGTGAGTTTTTTAACAATGCATGTAGTGATTTGTTTCAAATGTATGGGATTGTCCATCAAAGCTCCTGTCCATATACTCCCCAACAGATTGGAGTTGTGGAAAGGAGACACAGACATATACTTGAAATTGCTCGAGCAATCAGATTTAAAGGGCACTTACCTGTCAGATACTGGGGACATTGCATTGATGCTGCTGTATATGTTATCTATAGAATTCCTTCTTCTGTTTTAGCACATAAGTCACCATATGAATTGTTTCTGGGTAAGCCACCTTCTTTAACACATTTGAAGGTTATTAGATGTCTATGTTTTGCTACTACTCTGACAGGCCATGATAAATTTGCACCTAGAGATGTGAGGTCAGTCTTCCTAGGATATGCTGCACATCATAAAGGCAACAAACTTTTGGATCTGGAGAATAGAGTGTTTTTTATTAGTAGAGATGTAGTATTCTATGAGGATATATTTTCTTTTCATACAGCAGAAGACTCATCAGAGTCATTATTCTTGGATATAACTCCAGTGCGAAGGCAAAATTTGGATGAAGAACCAAATACAGTAGTCAGCTCTGTTGATGCAACAAATGTGCCACGCTTATCTAATATAACTCCTGCTGTAACCAAAAGAATGTGCCATGCTCACCTACTGTGACTCCTGCTCCTTTAGATGAACAGAGCATTCCATATCCTATTGAGCATAACAATGTGGAGAGTCTTGGAGATTCTTCTGCTTTGCTTAGTGCTGAGGGAACAAGGAAGTCAGCTAGAGTATCTAAGCCCCCCATATGGCTTAAGAATTATGTCAGAAATGATAAGAGAAGTACTGCAAGTTGCTGCAGATACCCTATCTCATAAGTAATTGGATATGAAGCAATTTCCTCAAAATACCAAAGCTACTTGGCTAATTTTTTCAGCTTGAGGTGGAACCTACATCATATTCAGAGGCAGTAAAAGACAAACGATGGATAGAGGCAATGCAGGCAGAAATCAAGGCACTGGAGGATAACAAGACTTGGGAATTAGTTTCTTTGCCACAAGGACAGAAGGCAATAGGATGCAAATGGGTATACAAGATCAAATATAAAGCATCAGGAGAAGTTGAAAGATTCAAAGCTTGTTTGGTAGCTAAAGGGTATAATCAGAGAAAATGTTTGGACTATCAAGAAACATTTTCACCTATGGTGAAAATGGTTACTGTTAGAAGTGTGTTATCTATTTCAGCATCGAGACAACGGTCTATTCATCAAATGGATGTATACAATGCCTTTTTATAAGGGGATCTGTCTGAGGAGGTGTATATGGAAATACCTCAAGGCTTCAATGGATCAAAAGACAAATTCAAAGTTTGCAAACTGCTTAAGTCTCTCTATGGACTTAAGCAGGCATCTAGACAATGGAACCTCAAGCTAACATCAGCCTTATTAGATGCTGGTTTTCAGCAAAGTCACTTGGATTACTTCCTATTCATTAAAAGAGCAGCAGATCACATGGTGGTTGTTCTAGTCTATGTTGATGATCTTCTTATCACTGGTGATAGTGCTGTTATGATCAAACAAACTAAGGATGATTTGCAAGCCTCATTTAAGATCAAGGACCTAGGGGAGCTTAAATACTTCCTAGGCATAGAGTTTGCAAGAAACAGTGATGGTATACTGATGCACCAACACAAATATGCCCTAGAGCTCACAGCTGAGTTGGGGCTCTCAGGGTCCAAGACTGTATCCTGTCCTATAGAGCCTAATGTGAGGCTTACAACTAATGAATTTGACACTCATACAGGTTCATCTGATGACACATTACTGACTAATCCAGGACCATATCAGAGACTCTTAGGAAAGCTTCTTTACTTAACTGTCACAAGGCCAGATATTTCTTTTGCTGTTCAGAGTTTAAGCCAATTCATGCACAGTCCTAAAGTCTCTCATATGGAAGCTGCACTCAAGGTGGTCAGGTATATCAAGAATAGTCCTAGATTGGGAGTTCTCTTGTCTGCTCATTGTTCTGAATCTTTATCAGCATTCTGCGATGCAGACTGGGTTGCATGTCCTAATACACGCAAGTCAGTTACAGGTTACTTTGTTAAGTTTGGTTCTTCCTTGATATCTTGGAAGTCTAAGAAACAATCCACTATTTCTAGAAGTTCAGCTGAAGCTGAATATCGCAGCCTAGCTTCCACTGTTGCGGAGATTGTCTGGATTCTTGGTTTACTCAAGGAGCTGGGAGTGCAACATAATTCTTCTGTGCCTATCTACAGTGATAGTAAATCAGCTCTTGCTAGTGCTGCCAATCCTGTCTTTCACGAACGAACAAAGCACATTGATATTGATTGTCATTTCATCCGTGAAAAGATTCAACAAGGCTTGGTTTCAACTCTATATTGTCCTACAGCAGAGTGGGAAGCAGATATACTTACAAAAGGACTTGTTCGACTTCAGCACTCATATTTGATGTCCAAGCTAGGACTTCTCAACATTTTTCCCAGTCTAGCTTGGGAAGGGGGGGGGGGGGAGGGGGCGTAAATGATGTAGGTAACCATAGGTTAACCATATAAGCTAAATTAACTATAGTTAGTGTATTAGTTAGTGTGTTAGTTAGTGGATTACAGCTGTCATTAGGTGGTTAGTGAGTTAGTTAAAAACACTGTAGATGCTTCTTCTTGTTCGTTCTATATAGGAAAAAACAGAGCTTCTGTTCTTCTCCAAAACTCTCTCGATTCTTCATCTCTAATTTCTTCTTCTTAACTGTGAATGATTGATAAATTCTTCACAAGAAAATTAAAGTAGTGGAATTTTCACATTACGATGGTCAAAAATCTGATTCTTGGTATAAATTCGACCACGAATTCATATGATTTTCGCACTGGTAGGTACATTTTTAAGAACTAGATAAAATATACTAGAGATGTCAATTCTTTATTTAAAAACAAAAAAAATGCATGCATATTGTGCATAAATGCAATGATGAATCGTGTAGTTTAGTTAAGGTACTTTTGGAATCAAACGTAACCAACAAGGATTAAGACAGACTAACAGACACGTGCATGGGCAATAACTGACAACAATACTTGAATAAATTTAATACTAGTTTTATTAAGAAGTGTAAACATTTAGATCAAAGTCAAATTAGCTGCATAATTCTATTATTTCCGGAATACTATACTCTTTATTTATTTTAATGAGTTATTCCTTTGGTTGGAAACATTAGCTTGTGTGTTTAACAACACCGATTTGGAAGATCGATTATACTATTCAAAATGTTTGAATGACTCCTTGATCCAAAGGAAGATAATTTTCAAAAATTCCCTTTTTAAATACTTTCTCTTCAATTAGGTACGAAATTAAACATACGATTTACGGAAGATTTTTATGTATTATTAGGTGCTTAAAATTTGAAAAATGATAATTTAATGAAGATAACTTTATCTTTTCTTCCTTTAGATTACCGTCAATTTCTCGTACCAAATCACAAAAATCAAGAATTTTATTTCCCTTGGCAATATAATATAATAAGAGTAGAAAGGATATTACACTTCAATATATATAACTTAAGTCCTTTCTTTATATTGCTTCATTTGATTTTTTTTGCCTTTAGGTTCTCTTTTTAGCTACTCCACTATGTCACCATGTTGACTATACTTGGAAAATTTAATGTAACAGAAATGATCAAACTCACAATAACCTCTGTTGCCATTAACTTTCTTTGGATCAATCCACCGTCCATGGACTGAGAGAGTGGAAATATCAAAAAAAAATAAAGACAAAATCTATTATTAAAAAAATTTAGTAATTAAATACAAAGAAAGCCGCAAGCTTTGGAGAGAATAGGAAGTGGGCACCGTTAGTGGTTAGAGTGGAAAGTACAAATATATGCATGATTTATGTATTATATGTGTGTTTATGTTAAAAATGGATAACAATTGAATTTATACGTGGTTTTGAGGATACGTGATTTTACTTCGCACAAACTAAGAAAATACGTAAATTGATATTGAAATTGACTGTAAATAGAAATAAAAGCAAACCAAAGGAAATGTATAGCTTTGACCCTCGAGCTAGGTTGCCCTCGAACCAAACGAGTATTGAACAAAGTAACAGAGTATTGAGAGCTTAAGAGAAAGATGGTATATTGCTTTATGTAACGTGAATATGATACCTTTTATATATGATCAGACCTTCTTTATATTGTAGGGGAGTCCTACCTTTGATACAATTCTAAATTCCATGATTAGCTAATTAGTCGGCCTCTTCTTGATACGTGCCGGATTTCTGCCGTGATCCTCTCCCAATTGCAGATATTTTGGCTTTCCGTTATTTGGCTCGGTAAACTTCCCTCGATCTTACTCGATCTCTATCCTGCCTGGTTTCAATCTTCGCCGACCTCGATCTCGATCGGTCTCTGGGTCTCGAGCTTGGAAATCTAACTTTACACCGTAGTCCGATATAACATGGGTTCGAACCTTGGCCTGCCTCGTTCCAAGACAAGTCCGATTTTGACCGTATACAGTTAGTCCCCTCGTTTCTCAAAGAGAAGACGACGAGAAACGATATGAACTTTTCCAATCCCATCTCGACGGGTCATGACGTAAGCGACGAACCCGACCATGATGTCAGCGACAAGTGGATACTGAAACGTCCCGTCGGTTCGGGTATCGAGGTATTAAATGCCTGTCAGTTGTTGTCGGCCACTACCGGTTCTGAACTGTCATCTTCGACCTATAAATGTATCTTTCTTCGTTTGCCCAAACTTTATTTTCAAATATTCTTCACTCTTATCTTCCAATCCTTCGCTTTCCTCAGAGCTTTGCTCTTTCAGATCTTGGAGTTTCTTCGCCTGCCTCATCACAAAATATTAAGTGCTCCTTCTCAGTTTCCATTCTTCTTCATTCATAAAAGTAAAATGGCTAAGACTTCAAAAATCGTTTCTCAAAAGAAGACCGCTTCATCGTCACGGCCGGTCGGCGAGGAACCACCGGCGGAGCCACGCCCTGAAGAGTTCTTTTCCGGAGGGTGTGTCATCGATTCCGACTTTAAGGTTGAAAAGACTTCCTCGGTACCAGGCAGATGTGAGCCGATATCTAGGTATATATGCTCGGTCCCCGATAACCTCCTCTCCCAGGTTAAAAAGATTGCAACTAGGATAAAGAACATGTGGTGGTGCCTGCTCCCGAAGAATCAATCACCACCCACATGGAAGGGTTCTTAAGTGTTTACACTTATCCGTTCACGTTGGGTCTCTTGGATCCGATTATCATAGATTTCTGCAAGAAGTACGAGGTGACCCTCGGTTAGATTCACCCGTCTTTTTGGAGGATAGTGATATTACTTCGCTTCTTCGTGAGCAGAATCTACGTGTGTCCCTTCACCCTTGACCACCTCATACGCCTGTATAGCCCCCGACTCTATCGAGGGTGACTAATAAAGCTTACTCGATGGGTCACCTGGGCACCTTTCTCGAGTATAGATGAGGATAAAGACCGGGGCTGGATGGGCCAATAGACCTCGGACTTGATCCCGGCCGAGAGTATGCCATTTCCTGAGAAATGGAATATGAATCGTAAGTATAACTACGTCCTTAATTTTTGTTTTTTGTATTCGTTTTTCTTCCTTTCTTATCAGTGTTTTTTGATGCAGCTATTGCCTGGATGTCGGGTGCGATTCCCCAACTCGAGGACTGGGTCAGGGGCCTAGTGTTGCAGAAGACACATGCTGAGCGCGAATGGCATGATTTGTTGAAGGGTCGATGGGAGGCCTGTAACCATGGTAAATTTTCCTTTATGACTCAACGATTTGACCATTGTTCGAATTTCTCCCCGATCTTACTCATGTTTCTATTGCATGTCTCGGGAAGGACGTGGCAATGAGGCCCCCATTTGGTGATGAAGAAATCCTTCTCCAATCATCCATTCCGAAGCAGACAAAAGAGATGATGAGGAAAGGGGCACCGAGTTCCGTGAAATCGGATGAAAAGAAGCCCAAAAAGAAGCAAGCCCGTAAAACCAAGGGAAACATCATCCCTCTATCTTTGGACTCAGTCCGACGGCTAAGGGATGAGTCCGAAGAAGACGAAGAAGAAATCGGGCTGGTGGACCGGGTGCGGGCTGGTGTCGATGTTCAAAGAACCCCCGAGCTGGTGGGAGCTGAAACTGTTCTGCCTCGACTTGATGAGCTCGAGGGGGAGCCTCAGTTGAAGTCCCCGATCCAGAAAGAGTTGAAGATGCTTCGCCTCGAGGTGACAAGGCTATCGAGGGGGCGGTTGAAGCTGGTGTAGAAATCACGCTTGAGGCCTCCCGAGATGAAGGCAGCGCCCCAAAAGATTTACTTGGGGTGATAGATGTCGGAGATTCCCCCTCGTTTCCTTTGTTCATAGAGTCGATGATCAAGGATGCTCAGGCGGTGGAGACTTACCATGGTGAAGGGGTCCATGGAGCGGAAGACCCTTTCCGTGGCTATTTTGTCGGGGTGGAGGATGGCTCCGGCTTAGGTGACTTGGAGGTGCCGAGGAAGAGTTCGGGAACGAGTGCAACTTCTTCAGGCCCTAAGTTGATCGACCAATTCCCGGCCCCAAGCAAAGATCCTGACCGAAAGTGATCGGTCGTCATTTCAGTTCCAGAGGATGCTTGGATCCTTTCTGCCCCCGTAGGGGTGGCCAGCTATCTCTGGTGCTTGGTAACCGAAGAAGACCAAGCTAAAATGGATGAGGTGGAAGCACCCTGCCTTTTCAATGAAGCTCAACAGGCGATAAATCGGGTTATCCCAAATTTCATTGACAATGTCAATTCTTTGTACTTGTGCTATATTTTTACAATCCTCATTTTCTATGCTTTTTGGTGTCACTCACAACCTCGGGGAGCGCGACCGGCACTCAACCGAGTGGACCCGGTCGAGCAAGCCTGTTAGACACTTCCTACCCAACTCGTTTATGTTCAAAAGAAGGCGGGTTACCATTAGTTAAATAGTGGAAAGATCATATATATAAACATTACTAATTCATTTAATTTCATTTTGCTACAACATAGTTAAGTTCCCAAAATACATACACTTTACGACTTAGTGGAACAAGAGTCCAAAACACAACATAATCCATCTGACCTTTCTAGCACCCATACACAACCCACATAATGTCTACGGAGCCTGTAAAGATACAAAAGATAGTTATGATAATGTCGGTGACAAGACCCCGGCTATACCTCAAAACGTGGTAAAAATATGAACAAGAGATATAATACATGACCCCGGGATGAAATGGGGCTCACCAAGACTGCTGAGAAGAGGATGCACCACTAGCTGCGATCAGCACTGTCTGCTATGGTACCACCTACATCCATTTAAAGATGTAGCGCCCCCGGCAAAAGGGACACTAGTACTATCAAATAGTACTAGTATGTAAAGTTAAAACACCATCTTAATAGAATGAATAATGAAACAAAGGGGAAACAATCATGATATACAATAAGAACTTCAAACAATACTAAAACATCAAATAAGGATCACATAAGTTCTCAAATCAATTTCCATCTTATAAGGTTGGGTAATCTTTAGTGCCATATGCCACAAGCCACAATACCACCGTGTTCTCATACGGAGTCCGACCTCGACCCGATCGGCTAGGTCATCTCATTTGAGACATCAACCATATCCCCAATTTCAATCATCATTTTCAGCACAGTTACCACCATGTGTGCGGCATGGCGTCCGATCACAGCCCGATCGGCTAGGCCATCTCACTTGAGACATCATCCTTTCAATCAATCATCTCACTTTATATTTCTTTCCCATCTTTCAATACATTGGCACGTGTGGCCTCATTTATTAAGTTATTTTTTTTGGCACTGGGTCGTATTTCACAATTCAAGTTTCCCTTTTTACACATTCAATAACATTATCATCGGCAACGATAAGGCTTATCATATAAGGCACTTGTACACAAAAGGGAAAACTTGGAATATCCTGCGCACATAGAGGCTTTCATACAAATTGTCATAACAACCTTTATTCGATTCTTGACATGAATTCCTAGCCTTTCTCAACACATATTCCATATTTTAAACACAACCTTAAATGGCAAGATGACATGATAAATATTTAGAGCAAATATTGAACATGTATCTTTCAGCACAACACATTAGGGCAATCAATTCTAGTATGATCAATTTGGGGACTTACACCAACTACACGAACACCAGGGGTTTCGATTCTAAGAAGAAGGGGGTTTAGCCATAAATACCTCAATTGAGCCTCTTAAAACTTTAAGATGTTTCGGAATTAGCAACTTCAATCTTTTTAGCAATATAGCAAAATTGAACCCAAAATTAGGAGAATGATCATAATTCTAGCTCACTAGAGCATTCTATCAAATACTATGTGTGTATTAAGGTTTCATGGCCTTTTTTATGGAAATCTACACCACCCACACCCAATTCTTTCCCATCTTTTACTCACAACCTCCCCTTATACCTTTAAGAAGACATGCATGCAAGGTAAGCACTCCCATCCCATGAATTATCTTATTAATGCCCCATTCTAGCTACATTTCGAAATTAGGAGATTGGGTGATAGAACCTTACCTCTTGTGAAGAATACCTAGGTGCCTCTTTTGATAATCTTCAAGGATTTAGCAAGAATTGATATATATTTGTGTGAAGGTTGATCTCTCTCCCTCTAAGAACTCTCTCCCTCACTCTAGAACATCAGAAAATAGCGCAAAATGGTGTATGATATGTGCTGTGAACGGAATAGGGTCGGGTTAAAAGATTAGAAAATAGGAGCCCAGACACAGATCTGCGGTCTCATATGCGACCGCATAACGCTTCTGTGGTCCGCAAATGGGCTGCATAATTGGCCCTCCGGAACTGGAATTTTTCTGCCCCGGTCTGCGACCAGCCTGCGGTCCGCACACCTATTCTGCGGTTGCAGAACACACAGCAGAACTCCCATCTAACAAATCTTAAAGTTGGATATGCGATCAAAGTGCAGCCCGGTAAATGGTTCTGCGATCGCGTAATGGGTCGCAAAAATGACATAAAAATTGGCCAAAAAGACTGCCTCACTCTGCGGCCATTCTGCAGCCCGCAGAGTGATTTTGCGGCCGTATAGTGGGCCGCAAAAATTCCTTTCCTGCAAATATTTTCCTTTAACTTTTTAACGTACTGCTCAATCCAAAAAGTCCGACGGAAGAATTTCTACGACCATTAACCCCTACGCCTACTTCGGCACCACGGAATTCGGGTTTTTAAGCAAAATTTTACGGGGCCTTACATCCTCCCCCACTTAAGATTATTTGTCCTTGAGTGAGGGTCAAGGTCCACTATTAACCACTTATGCAGCTCGGTTTTCATACCACACACCAGCAGCCCCAAATTTGGCTATCTCCCTAAATTTCCAAAAATTTTGAGAGAGTTTCCTTTGTAATTAGGCCAATCCACCTGTTAGAGAGCCCCAAAAACACATCTTACAAATATATGCACAACCCAACGACGTAACAAAACTCATAACAATACCAATCGTGGCCTCATAAGCAACATATAACCCAAAAGAATACCTTTACATTAATTGAACAAGTGATACAAAATTTATAGGAAGTAACTTCATAGAAACTATTACATGGCTATTCAAACAAATGAGGGTACTTCTTTTCATTTCTTCCTCGGCTTCCCACGTAGCTTCTTCAACCTGATGGTTTCGCCATAGCACTTTCACGGAGGCAATTTCTTTAATTCTCAACTTTCGGACTTGCCTATCAAGAATGGCAACTGGAATCTCTTCATATGACAGTTCTTCATTAACCTCGATGGTCTCAACTGGCACAATAGCCGATGGATCTCCCACTACCTTCTTCAGCATAGTGAAATACCGGGTGTACTGATGACCTCTATGAAATACCGGGTGTACTAATGACATCTCGGGTGGTAGCTCAAGCTTGTATGCCACTTGACCGATCCTTTGAATGATTCTGTACGGCCCGACATACCTCGGACTTAATTTCCCTTTCTTTCCAAACCGCATAATACCCTTCATGGGGGAAACCTTCAAGAATACTCAATCATCCTCTTTGAATTCTAAGTCTCTACGACGAACATCCGAATAGGATTTTTGACGACTCTGAGCAATTTTCAATTGCTCCTTTATGATCTTAACCTTCTCCATGGCCTGATGCACGAGGTATGGCCCTATCAACTCAGCTTCCCCAATCTCGAACCACCCAATGGGAGATCTACATCTGCTACCATACAATGCCTCAAATGGTGCCATCTGAATACTAGCATGGAAGCTGTTGTTATAAGCAAACTCTATGAGTGGCAAATGATCATCCCAGCTACCCTTGAAATCAAGAACACAAGAACGCAACATGTCCTCAAGCGTCTGAATAGTCCGCTTTGCTTGCCCGTCGGTCTGTGGATGGAAGGCTGTGCTAAGATTTATTTGGGTACCCAAACTTTGCTGAAATTTCTTCTTAAAATTGGCCGTGAACTGAGCCCCTCAATCGAAAATGATGGAAACTGGAGTTCCATGAAGCCTGACTATTTCCTTGATATACAACTGAGCATATTGTTCCGTTGTGTTGGTAGATTTAACTGGCAAGAAGTGTGCTGATTCGTGAGTCGGTCCACAATAACCCAAATTGAGTCAAACTTGCGCGGAGTGCACGGTAACCCTACCACAAAATCCATATTAATCATCTCCCATTTCCATATTGGAATTTCTATGCTTTGTGCTAACCCACCAGGACATTGGTGTTCGGCCTTCACTTGCTGACAAATCGGGCACCTTGCCACAAAGTCCGCCACATTCCTTTTCATGTCATTCCACCTATAGATTTCCTTGAGGTCATGATACATTTTTGTAGAACCTGGGTGCACGAAATACCTAGAAGTGTGAGCTTTCGCCATGATTCTTTCTCGAAGACCATCAATGTCTGGAACACATAGTCGCCCTTGGTACCGTAGTGTACCATCATCCATGCCAAGAGAAAAAGCTGTGGTCTTATGTTTATGAATCCCCTCCTTCAGCTGTACCAACAATGGATCATTGTATTGCTTCTCCTTGACCTCCGCCACAAGCGATGATTCAGCCGTATTCTGCACAATCACCCCTCCGTCATTAGAGTCCGCAAGACGAACTCCCAAACTAGCCAACTGGTGAACCTCCCTGGCCAATGACCTTTGACATGCCTTCAAATGAGCCAAAATACCCATAGATTTCCGGTTAAGAGCATCCGCCACAACATTGGGTTTCCCCGGATGATATAAAATATCGATGTCATAATCCTTGAGCAGCTCAAGCCATCTTTTCAGCCTCAAATTCAATTCCTTCTATTCGAAAATATATTGAAGGCTTTTGTGGTCCGTAAATACATCCACATGGACCCCATACAAGTAATGACGCCAAGTCTTCAATGCAAAAACCACTGCTGCAAGCTCTAAGTCATGTGTTGGATAGTTCATTTCATGATTCTTGAGTTGTCTAGAAGCATAAGCTATAACCTTGCCATGTTGCATCAACACACACCCAAGCCCGATCCTTGAAAAATCACAATATACCACGAACCCATCTGTACCCTCTGGTAGAGTTAACACTGACGCAGTAGTCAATCTTGATTCTCAACTCCTGGAAGCTCCTTTCACAAGCATCGGACCATTGGAACTTAACCGCTTTTTGCGTCAATTTAGTCAAAGGAGAGGCAAGGGTAGAGAACCCCTCCACAAACTTCCTATAATACCCAGCTAAGACTAAGAAATTGCATATATCTGTTGGAGTTGTAGGTCTAGGCCACTTCTTCACCGCCGCAATCTTTTGAGGATCAAACTTTATCCCTTCTATGGAGACGACATGACCCAAGAATGTAACAGATTCAAGCCAAAATTCACACTCCCAGAACTTCACATACAATTGGTGCTGATGAAGAGTCTGCAGAACTGCCTGAGGTGCTCCGCATGGTCCTCTCGACTTCGTGAATATACAAGGATGTCGTCAATGAAAACTATCACAAAGGAGTCAAGAAAAGGCTTGATGAATCGATTCATAAGATCCACGAAAGCTGCTGGGGCATTTGTTAGCCCAAAAGACATTACCAGGAATTCAAAGTGCCATACCGGATTCTAAAAGCTGTTTTCGGAATATCCTGCCCCCTGATCTTCAATTGGTGATACCCGAACCATAAGTCAATCTTGGAGAAGTACTTAGCACCTTGTAATTGATCAAACAAATCATCTATCCTTGGTAGAGGGTACTTATTTTTGATTGTGACTTTGTTGAGTTGCCGGTAGTCAATACACATTCGTAGCGACCCATCTTTCTTTCATACAAAGAGAAGTGGTGCGCCCCACGGCGACACACTCGGTCGGATGAAACCCTTCTCTAAAAAATCCTTCAATTGTTCCTTTAACTCCTTCAATTCTGCCGGTGCCATTCTATAAGGTGCAATAGATATAGCTTGTGTGACTGGCATCACATCAATCCCAAAATCAATCTCCCTATCTGGTGGGATCCTAGGGAGCTCATCCGGGAAGACATCTGGGAATTCATTCACAACTGGCACAGACTCAAGTGTAAGTGCCTCAACATCGGTGTCCGTGACCCGGACTAAATGGTAGATACACCCCTTGTTAATCATCTTCGTGGCCTTAAGGTAAGAAATAAACCTACCTTTTAGCACCAAATTATCCCCCTTCCAGTCGACAACTGGTTCATTTTGAAATTCAAGCCTCATAGTTCTAGTTCGGCAATCGAGCTTGGCGAAACATGAATAAAGCCAATCCATCCCCATAATTACATCAAAGTCGACCATCCCCAATTCAATGAGATCTGCCATGGTGTCTCGACCACGTATCGTGACAACACAATTTCTATAAACCCGCGCGACCATAATAGACTCACCAACTAGAGTAGATACAGAGAACGACTCATGAAGCTGTTCCGATTCTATCTCGAATTCCATAGCAACATAAGGAGTAATATTGCATAAGGTGGAACCGGGATCAATAAGGGCATACACATCAGAAGATTGGATAGTCAGTATACCTGTGACAACATCTGGAGAAGCCTCCGCACTCTGGCGACCACTCATAGCATAGAAACGATTGGGTCCTCTTGAACTCTTGCGCACCACCCCTAGCTGAACCACGCCCTGCTCGAGCTGGAGTGCCTCGAGCTGGAGGGGGTGCTGAAGATGTAGCGGCTGCAGAACTGGATGGCTGTGCTGTGCCCCTGCCCGCACCCTGGTGGGATACACGATACTCCCTCTAAATATGGCCTCTCATCCCGCACCCATAACATACTGGCGGTCCATGTAGCAGATCCCCAAATGCATCTTCCCACACTTGGGGCACGGGGGCCTCAGTTGCTATTGGAATATCCCTCCTGATCGGCCCTGCTGGTGGGGTCCCCTGCTGCCCTGTTGGGGCTGAAATGACTAGCCTGCTACTAGCGGTGCACTGGCTGAAGACTGTGCATAGGACTGAGATGGTCCTGACAATCCTCCCCTAAAAGCTAATCTTCCCCACCAAATAAATTTCCAGGATGGCCTGCGGATCAGGCCTTATTGCTACCCTCTCTCTCCATCCTGTTCTTCAACTTGCGGGTCTCTATAGCTTGAGAAAATGCCACCATCTTTCCATAGTTCATGTCAGAATTTAAAGCAGCTGTGGCAGCCTCATTAATAACCAAAGGGCTAAGGCCCTGCACAAACCGGCGCACCCTGGCCTCCATAGTGGGTATCATGTGAATAGCATATTTTTACAGGCACGCGAACTCCATGTGATACTCCCACACACTCCTACTACCATGTTTAAGGTTCTCAAACTCTGCAACGCGGGCTACCTTAGTCTCGGCGGGTAAGAAATGGTCCATGAAAGCATCCGCAAACTCACTCCATCTCGCCGGAGGGCTCCCTTCCTCACGAGAATCCTCCCATATCTCAAACCATGAATATACCACCCCTTTCAGGCGATAGGCGGCCAACTCCACTCCCTTTGTCTCAGTAGCGTGCATAGCCCGAAGTGTCTTATGCATCTCATCAATGAAATCCTGAGGGTTCGCCTCAGGATCAATACCTATAAACACTGAAAGATCTGACTGGAGAAACCTGTTCACCCTAGAACCTGTGGAATCCCCTTATTGGCTAGAAGATTTGGGTGCAACATTCGATCTTTGGGCCTGAGAGGCCACTATCTGTGTCAGCATCTGGATAGCTCCCCTAAGATCCCCATTAGAAATACCAGAACCGGAAGCTGAGTCTAGAGGTGGAACATGAATATTGGTGGGAGGGATCGTTGCACCCTCAGTAGATGTAGGAAATGGTACAATCTGTTTCGGTGTAGAAGAATCAGGCAGTGTAGTAGTCGGGAAACTATCCTCACCCGCATCATCAAGTAGAGAATCAACAGCCACTCCTGGGGTGGCATTGGCTTCTTGGCCAATTCTTGCTTTCTTCTTAGGTGCCATTTACTGAAAGTTAGAGCAATACACGAGTTAGAGGAGAACAACCTCATATTCAGCTCTATCGCACGATATAGAACAACAAAGAAGGGCATTATTCCTAAATGTCCAAGTAGCCCCCTAATTATAGATGTGGTCGATAACACACCGATAAGAAGGGTCTACTAGGCACGGCTCCGAGACACCCTAGGACACTTTAAAACCTGGCTCTGATACCAAGTTTGTCATGCCCCAACCTTGGGGAGCGCGACTGGCGCTCAAACGAGTGGACCCGGTCGACCAAGCCTGTTAGACACTTCCTACCCAACTCGCTCATGTTCAAGAGAAGGCGCGTTACAATTAGTTAAGCAGTGGAAAGATCATACATATAAACATTATTAATTCAATTCATTTCATTTTGCTACAACATAGTTAAGTTCCCAAAATACATACACTTTACGACTTAGAAGAACAAGAGTCCAAAACATAACATAATCCATCTAACCTTTCTAGCACCTATACACAACCCACATAATGTCTATGGAGCCTCTAAAGATACAAAAGATAGTTATGATAATGCCGGCGACAAGGCCCCGACTATACCTCAAAACGTGGTAAAAATATGAACAAGAGATACAATACATGAACTGGGATGAAATGGGGCTCACGAAGACTGCTGAGAAGAGGATGCACCACTAGCTGCGATCAACATTGTCTGCTATGGAACCACCTACATCCATTTAAAGATGTAGCTCCCCTAGAAAAAGGGACGTTAGTACTGTCGAATAGTACTAGTATGTAAAGTTAAAACACCATCTTAATAGAATGAATTCACAAGCCACAATACCACCGTGTTCTCACACAGAGTCCGACCTCGACCCGATCGGCTAGGTCATTTCATTTGAGACATCAACCATATCCACAATTTCAATCATCATTTCCAGCACGGTTACCACCATGTGAGCGGCATGGAGTCCGATCATGGCCCGATCATCTAGGCCATCTCACTTGAGACATCATCCTTTCAATCAATCATTTCACTTTATATTTCTTTCCCATCTTTCAATACATTGGCATGGGTGGCCTCATTTATTAAGTTATTTTTTTGGCACTTGGCCGTATTTCACAATACAAGTTTCCCTTTTTACACATTCAATAACATTATCATCAGAAACGATAAGGCCTATCATATAAGGCATTTGTACACATTGTCGCGCCCCTTTTTTCCTTGCGGAGTCTGGGTTTCGACATTCATTGGGAACAACTCATTTCCTTTCGGGAATTGGGTATTTGAATTTGAAGAGTCGCCACCTAACAGATTTAAGGTGCACTAGGGCACCTAGAGGAAATAACTCATGAAACCGGTTTGCATTACCAGAGACTTGGGTAAGGGCTCGAAATAACCTTGAGGGGAAGGTGTTAGGCACCCCTCGCGGTCCACAACTGTGGGTCCCTGCTGAACTCAAATTACATGAATTAGTCTTATAAAGAGATAAAGCAAATATAGACAAGTTACATTCAAAACAAGGGGTAAAATGCTTGGTTATCGTCCCCAAGTTAGAGTGCTACACATAGCATTAGCGCACAGGTCATCATATCCTTTACTACCCAATTACCCTCCCCTTGGTGGTTATATAAGCGCTTTTAATTGAACGAACTCTATGCGTGCATTACCCGTCCCTTCCTTGTGGCCTTGGAGGTATTTAGGACCTCTAATTTAGGCAGTTCTAGACTTTCCTAAGGTACTTAAAGGAGAAAACTCTAGGCGACAAGCAAGAACAATTAGGACCTTCACATAAAGGCAATTAAAGGCTCACTTTTACCTCCTCACATAAGCAGATAATAGCACGTCTCAAACAACAAGATTTCAGATATCTCAAAAGATCCTAGAGCAGAATATCTAGGTGAGCATGACAAACAGAATATGCAGCATTGTGTTAAAGCGAGGCGATAAAGACCTAATCAGTTTGCCTACTGATTTTAAGACCTGTTGAATCTGGACAGTTCAAAAATAACAAAAGCGTAGTTTTGCAGTTTGCAAGATTTTAGTCGCCCTACAGTCTTGCCTAGGCGTGTAACGGTGATGTCCTATAAGTATAGTATCTAATCCTTAATCAGGAGTACAATAAACCAATAAACAATTTTAAACAGGCGGTTTGGGTCCTATAGGCATGTTGTCTAGGCGTAATGACTGTTTTTAGACTTGTAGAATGGTAGCAAATGCAGAAATTGATTTAGGATCCTATAGGCATGGCATCTAAATGCAGCAATTAGTTTAAAGACCTTATCGACATGCAAAACTGATCTAAACTTGCCGGCATATAGAGATTTATTTACAGGCATGGTGTCTAAAATGCAAAATCAATTTTTAAACTCTATAGGCATGGTATCTAGAATGCAAGATTGATTTTTTTCGAACCCTATAGGCATGGCATCTGAATGGGCAAACATTGCGATAAGTAATAAGCATGGTTTCTAAGTGCTAAATATGCTGAAATCCTATTAGCATGAATCCTAAATGCAGAAATTAATTTTAAAAACCTATAGGCATGGTATCTACCCATTCCCAACAAAATATGTATAATAGTCCTCCCCCAGTTTTACTAATTTTCCAAATATCTGTTTACAAAGTAATTAATATTACGACCCAAGTGTAAATGAATTACACGAATAAACAACACTACACTATAGGGGGCCTGGATAGGCCCAAAGCAAAACCTGGGAAACCAGGCCTTCAAATAGTCCCAAGTATCACATCTCATAGTGCAAGAGAGGGTATCCTGATCTGTCAAAGTTCCCAAGGGCCTCAGGGACCCCGGGCAGTGCTCACGCTAAGGTCCTCTTTAAATATCAACAGCTTGTGCAGTGTGGAATAGCCAGCCCCAATGTGTCAAAGTTTAGAGGAGTCTTATGGACTCCAAAGCAATGCTCACACTGGAGGGGCAGGAACCTAGATATTCTAAGAATTGGAGTAAGAGTGCTTTACAAGAGATAGTTTTGAGAAAATAGTTTTAGACTCCCAGGAAATAAGGAGCGAATAGGGTATTCAATTCTTGGGACTTAAGCAAAGGGTCCAGCAAACAAACAACATTCAGAAACAGGATCACTTAGTTTAGCATTTACTAGGTGAGTAAACACAAAGACATGACATGTTGGGATTAATCAAACAATCACATACAAAAGGGGAAGCAGGGATTGGGAGCAATGTTGATTAGGAGTCTGTGAGAGGTGAGCATTTAGAACAGGACAGAAGGAACATGCCAGTGAGGAAGTAGACAGACAGAGATCTAATTTAGATATGAGCCGGCATGCAGACCTGCTGAAAGCAGAATCACATAGGTCTAATTAAAATAGAAGTAAACAGGCTGAAAGTAAGACACCCGTTGGTTTAATCGAACAGAAGCAGACATGCTATTGCAGTAAACAGATGAATTGGACAGAGGTATACATGTTAGTAAACACATAGATTGAAAAGAAGTAGACATGCTAGTAAACACATAGATTGAACAGAAGTGGACATGCTAGTAAACACATAGATTGAACAGAAGTAGATATGCTGACTACAGGGGAAGACCTGAGTTTAATTGAATAGCAGGAAACATATAGTCTAATTGCATAGCCATAAACATAGTAAACATAGAGCATATTGGTCTAAAAAATAGTCATACTGATAACAAGAAACACATAGTTTAATTGAACAACAGTAATTGAGGCATAAAAGTTGGAAATTTGCAGTAGGAGAGTGAAGTAAATAGGATCCAAGATCTAGTCTTAGCTTCTAGCCGACTAGATAGTGCAATAGACAAGTAGCAGTAGGTTGCAATAGAGAGAGAGAGCAAGAATTTTTAAGTGTTTTTCCTTAGGTCTGTGTGTGTGTTTGAAGCAGAGTCCTGTACTTATAGGAGTCGAGTAGTGTAAAGTAAATAAGGCAAGGCAGCTTAATATTCTAAATAAGGTAAGTAAAGCAATCAAATAATCAATTAAGCTTGACAGGGTAGACAATCAGGGAATTATTCCATAAATAACTCGGATTGAGTTTCAAATAAGGCAAGAAGTGAGTCTAACAGCCAATTAAGGTTAGAACTCATTAATCAAGCAATCAATCATGCAAATAATGTAACCTGAGCAATTAGAGACCATTATGGGGTCAAACAACCCCTAAATAGGAAGGAGACGTTAATTAGGAATCTCAGGATTAAGGAAACCAAGCAGAAATTCAGTAAATCATTTCAGCAAAAATGAAACCCTAGATAATTGAGTCAGTCAGTCAATTATTCAAAACAATAACGAACAAAATATTGAAGCGAACAACGAACAGTCAAACAATCAAGCCTGGAACATAGTCATTACCGAAAGATTAAACAAAAACATAAGAAATTTCGAAAAAAGCCTTTTGCAAAAACAGTAGAAGTAGAAAGCTTAATTTTGAACATGCTTAGAGTCGATTAAGAGTAGGGGAATCAGAAGACTCTTAAAGAAAACGGTCATGGAAAATTGAAACCACTTCAAACACAGAGATTTGACCAGCCAATAATCAAGGAAACCAAAACCCTAAAATAACAAAGTACCAAAATCGATTGACAGTAAGAAACAAGAGATCTTTAAAGAAAAGTCATTGACGAACTCAGAATCATTCCAGATCTACAATGATCTGGACGGATTCATGTCCAAAGATTTGGGTTTTGAGGAAAAAGGGGAGGGGTAAAGAGAATCTGGTTTTGAACCATAAACATCGAGATAGTACTCACAAACGGAGGTGACCGTAGGCGGACTCTTAAAGAGTCTCGAACAAGATCTGGGCTAGATCTTTTGGGATTTCTTTCATGGAATAGCAAAATCGAACAACCAGAAGAAGTAGGAGACCAATGGAGGTCTGAAACAATCGTGGAACCTCATAGAACAGGTAGGAATCGAAGGGATTAGGGCTAGGTTTAGGTGGCGGCGATTAGGGTTAGGGTTGGGTCTCAGAGATAACGGAGAGGAGAGGATTTTAAGGCGGCTGAACGGGAGAACTGATTAGGGTTTAGGGGTCTTTTGGACTAAATAAGGAAAGGGGGAACGGTGGACATTGATCTCTGTGATCAACAGCCAAGATCAAAGGTGTTTGGGGCCGGGTAGAGTCTTTAGGTTTGGGCTGGGGTGGATTTGGGCCTGGTTCTAGTTGGATTGAGATGGGGGAATTGAAATTTGGCTGGTTTAATAGGCTAGGTCCGAGAAAATAAAAAGGGCTATTTGTTAAATACCCATTTAATTGATAAAAACAATTTGAAAAAAATAATTATCAGATTATAAAAATGATTTTCATGCCTAGAAATGTTTTAAACAATTACTTAGTATTTAAAAAATACAAAAAGCTATTTTCTGATAAAATAATATAATAATGCATGCATGGGCTATAATTGCAAAGTTATTGCAATTATAACCCCAAAAATGCAAATATGGCTATTTGTGAAATAATTAAAACTTAGTACAAATGCAAATGATAAAATTAAGCCACAAAATTATTATAAAACTATTTGTGATGCAATTAGTAATTGTTCATATAAATAAAAATACTGGGATAAATTAATTAAAACCCTTAAAAATGCAGAAATTATGGAAAAATATTAATTGATGCTAATGAATAGTTCTGGAGGTATATATGCATTTTGAAAAAATATTATAGGGAAAAATTGGGTATCAACAGCTGCCCCTCTTTACCCTGGAAGGATGAAAGAGTTTTCGGGTAAAGAAATGATGACCAATTTTGACTGAATGGGATGTTTTGAAAAATAGAGGCTGAACCCTGGTATTTGAGCTGCCTACATATCCCTGATTTTACAGGAATCCGGCCATGTGTAGTTCTGGACCCAACGGTGAATAAAACCGATGGAATTGTTAAATGAATACTCGTATGTTTCGGAAAGGGTTCTTTCAGGGAGGATAGTATCAGATGGATTTATGCGGAGTTATGAATGTGAATCTGAATTGTAACGGATGTATCACAGGGCAGGTATCTGAACGATCATGGAGTGAAGGCGAGCAATTGATGGGAATCGGTTACGTTTGAAATAACAGCAAGGTATAGAGCGGAAACCAGAGCGAAAGTTGCTCTAGTTTGAAGAACGGTTACCTCCGATTACCTACAAAACTTAAAACACAACGCATGCGAGTATATAGATGATGCAAATTCCCTTTAGACCATGAAAGATTGTCTTTGGACAGTGCAGATGACGTCCTTAGACTATGATGTCCTAGGCCATGAATTGTGAGATAGGAGATTCGCAGGCCATGAAATGATGTTCTCGGGCCATGAGGATGGTACCTCTGAAACATGACGCCTTTGAATAATGATGTGCAAGTATTGAGAGATCCTCAGGCCATGACATGGTGTCTTCAGGCTATGAGGATGATGCCTTCGAACTATGACGCCTTTGGACAGGTTGGCTATATGTCGGCCCATGAAGTGCAGAGATATGATAAAAAGTGATAGCAAGACAAAGCTTAGTCTCGCGCGGAGTTTGGCGCGGAGCTTAGCCCGAGAGAAGAAGATAGTGCCAAGAATAGAGCAACATTTATGCAGGGAGGGTCAACGCTTAGTCCCATGAGAAGGCAGTGCTTAGCCTTATTCAGATATGGAGGCAGGGCTTAGCCTCATGCAAGATTTGAGACAGGGCTTAGTCTCATGCAAAGAGAAGGCAATGCTTAGACTTATGCAAATGTGGAGGCAGGGTTTAGCCTCATGCAAGATTTGAGACAAGGCTTAGTCTCATGCAAAGAGAAGGCAATGCTTAGCCTTATGCAAATATGGAGGCAGGGCTTAGCCTCATGCAAGATTTGAGACTGGGCTTAGTCTCATGCAAAGAGAAGGCAGTGCTTAGCCTTATACAAGTATGGAGGCAGGGATTAGCCCCATGCGAGATTTGAGACAGGGCTTAGTCTCATGAAAAGAGAAGGAAATGCTTAGCCTTATGCAAATATGGAGGGAGGGCTTAGACTCTTGCAAGATTTGAGACAGAGCTTAGTCTCATGCAAAGAGAAGGCAATGCTTAGCCTTATGCAAATATGGAGGCAGGGCTTAGCCTCATGCGAGATTGAGACAGAGCTTAGTCTCATGCAGAGAGAAGGCAATGCTTAGCCTTATGCAAATATGAAAGCAGGGCTTAGCCTCATGTAAGATTTGAAGGCAGGGCTTAGCCTCATGCAGATGGAGACAGAGCTTAGTCTCATGCAAGATTCGGGACAGGGCTTAGTCCCATGCAAATGGAAGGCAGAGCTTAGCCTTACGCAAATATGGAGGCAGGGCTTAGCCTCATGCAGGGTTTGGGACAGGGCTTAGTCCCATGCAAAAATAGAATAAATAACAGGTGATAGCAGAGTTTTCTTAGCTGGTAATAGATTTCAGTATCACGGTTGTTATGAAGATTGTGACTTGGAGGCATGTATATTCTTCGCTCCTGCATCCAAAGAAAAATCGCGAGTTGTGTAAATGGGGAGGTCGGTTCGTGCCTCCGTCGGCTTGCTTTGCTTGGTCCAAAGGTCCTGTTCAAATCATTGGGGGTAGCGTTAGCTAAGTAGAGTCATTTTACAAGCAAGCATGCATAGTTTTCAAAGACGTAATAAAAATATATTATTTTAGAAATTGGTTGGATGAACCAGTGATTGTGACACGATCCGGGACATCGCAACCTCTCCTGCTATAGAATTTTAAGGGTCTTCCTCAAAGTCCTGCCCCAGTTAGATGGACACATCTGACTGTTGCACATGCTGCGATCGGCTGAAATTGCTTCGGAATTTTGAGGGTCCTTCTCAAAATTCTGCCCCAGTTTCTGATAAAGGGGAAAAATAGGATTTTTACTGAATTGTGACTGAACCCACAGGGCTGCCTACGTATCTCCTCTTAAACGGGAATCAGGTCGAGCATAGTTCAATTTACATCATTTTCTAAAAACATAAATAGTTACACATAGTATCATTTGACTGCATCTGAGTTGATCAGTTTTGGCCAGACTTCTCCGTCCATTTCTGCAATTATGAGGGCTCCTACTGTCAATACTCTGTGAACCATGTAAGGGACTTGCTAGTTGGGAGAGAATTTCCCTTTGGCTTCATCCTGATGGGGGAAGATCTTCTTCAACACCAGCTGCCCTGGTGTGAACTGTCTCTGCTTGACTCTTTTATTGAAGGCTCTGGACATTTTATTCTAATAGAGTTGCCCATGACACACTACATTCATCCTTTTTCCGTCTATGAGGGCTAGCTGCTCATAACGGCTCCTTATCCATTCTGCGTCGCTGAGCTTAGCTTCTTGTATGATTCTCAAAGAAGGAATCTCCACTTCAGCAGGAATAACAGCTTCAGTACCATAAAACAGTAAGTAGGGAGTTGCCCCGGTTGATGTGCGGACTGTGATACGGTATCCCAATAAAGCGAATGGCAGCTTCTCGTGCCATTGTTTGTGATTTTCTACCATCTTTCTCAGTATCTTCTTGATATTCTTGTTAGCGACTTCTACAGCTCCATTCATCTGAGGTCTATAGGCTGTGGAATTCTTGTGCTTGATTTTGAAAGTCTCACACATGGCCTTCATCAGATCACTGTTGAGATTGGAGGCATTATCAGTGATGATTGATTCTGGAACTCCGAACCGGCAAACAATCCGGTCGCGGACAAAATCTGCTACGACCTTCTTAGTTACTGCCTTGTAAGATGCTGCTTCGACCCATTTGGTGAAGTAATCAATAGCTACCAAGATGAACCGATGCCCATTTGAGGCGGTGGGCTCGATTGGACCAATGACATCCATTCCCCAAGCGGCGAATGGCCAAGGTGAGCTTGTTGCATTAAGCTCATTTGGCGGCACTTTTATCATATTGGCATGTACTTGACATTGGGAGAATTTCGGACATACTGGACGTATTCTGTCTCCATGGTCATCCAGAAATAACCGACCCTAAGTATCTTCTTGGCCAAGACAAAGCCATTCATATGCGGGCCGCAGGTCCCAGCATGTATCTCCTCAAGTAGCTTAGAAGCTTCTTTTGCGTTGACACACCTTAGCAATCCCAAATCACGAGTTCTTCTGTACAAGGTTCCTCCGCTGTGGAAGAAATTATTGGACAACCTCCGAAGCGTACGTTTCTGAGTATGATTTGCATGCTCCGGATATTCTCCTTTTGCCAAATATTCTTTGATATCGTGAAACCAAGGCTTCCCGTCTGTTTCTTCTTCAACATGGGCACAATATGCTGGCTGGCTATGGATCCTTACTGGGATGGGATCGATGAAGTTCTTGTCGGGATGTTGTATCATGGATGACAAAGTGGCCAATGCATCGGCAAACTCGTTCTAAATCCTGGGAACATGCTGAAACTCTATCTTCGTGAACCTCTTTCTCAATTCCTGAACATGGTACAGATATTGCAATATCTTGGAATTCTTGGTGGCCCATTCTCCTTGTACCTGGTGCACAAGCAAATCTGAATCACCGATTACCAGCAGCTCCTGAATATTCATGACGATGGCCATGTTGAGCCCTAGTATGTAGGCTTCATACTCTGCCATGTTGTTGGTGCAGGGAAATCTGAGTTTAGCAGATACCTGATAATGTTGGCCAGTTTCTGATACCAAGACGACTACAATGCCGACTCCCTTGAAATTTGTCGCTCCGTCAAAGAACATTCTTCAACCGTCTTAGGACTCAGCAATATCTTCTCCTATGAATAGCACCTCTTCATCGTGAAAATACGTTTTCAGGGGTTCGTATTCTCCTTCCACAGGGTTCTCAGCAATATGATCTGCCAGTGCCTGTCCCTTGACTACTTTCTGAGTCACATAAATAATGTCGAACTCGCTCAACAGGATTTTCCACTAAGCCAGCTTGCCAGTGGGCATGGGTTTCTGAAAGATATATTTTAAGGGATCCATCCTTGATATGAGGTATGTTGTGTAGGCACAGAAGTAATGCCTCAACTTCTGAGCTATCCAAGTCAGAGCGCAGCAGGTACATTCTAATAGAGAGTACCGCGCTTCATATGGAGTGAACTTCTTACTCAGGTAATAGATAGCTTGTTCCTTTCTCCCTGTCTCATCGTGCTACCCTAGAACGCAGCCGAAGGCTCCATCTAATACTGCAAGGTAGAGTAGAAAAGGTCTACCTGGCTCTGGCGGGACCAAGACTGGCGGTGTTGATAAGTACTCCTTGATCTTGTCGAAAGCCTTTTGACAATCTTCGGTCCAACTAGTTGCAGCATCTTTCTTCAACATCTTGAAAATCAGCTCACATATAACTGTGGACTAGGCTATGAACCGGCTGATGTAGTTTAGCTGTCCTAGAAAACTCATTACATCTTTCTTACTTCTCGGTGGTGGCAGTATGTTTGGAAGTGGGAAATCATCCTTTGGGTTGGTCCTGTTGAGATACCGATAATTTACACAGACCCTGACCTTCCCATCCTTCTTTGGAACTGGCACGATGTTGGCTAGCCAAATAGGGTATTCAACCATCCTGAGGACCTTGGCCTTGATTTGCTTAGTAACCTCCTCCTTGATTTTCAGAGTCATGTCAGGCTTGAATTTCCTGAGTTTCTGCTTCACTGGTGGACACGTTGGGTTTGTGGGCAACTTGTGAGCCACAATGGATGTACTTAACCCGGTCATATCATTGTATGACCATGGAAAGATGTCCTCATACCCTTTCAAGAACTGTGTGTACTCTTCTTTTTCTGATGGCGACAAGTGGATGCTGATGTGTGTTTCCTTGACAGTTTCAGAGTCTCCTAAGTTGATTATTTCTGTTTCGTCCAGATTGGACTTAGGCTTTTTCTCAAAGTCTTCTACTTCTCTGACAATTTCCTCGGGTATGACATCTTCTTCTTCCGAATCACTATCCTTTTGTTGCGTCGTCTCATTACATGTCACAGTTGTTGGTTCATCGAGACAGGAAATGGTAATGCTGTATAGATAAAGATATGAGAGAAAAATGGTAATAATAAATATTGATTCATTGAATCATAAAAGCGATTTTCAATAGTTTAAACAACGTTTCGGAGCATTGGAAATATTATTCAAAAAAAATGCCAAAAAGGGAAATCATTTTTCTTAGGAAATAAACAAAACAATGCTGTTCAGCCTTGCTACCCGGGGACTCGTCGGGCCCTGGATGGTCTGACAGTCCAATTCTTGAGGAATGATCCTTTCTCCACAGCCCGAATGGTAAGGCCTTCCTCCTCCTCCTCCTCAACAATTACACAACAGTCCATGTCCTCATCCTCCAAGAACAGGTTCCTTAAGGCTGCCAGTGCTGCTTCCTCCTCTGATCCCCATATAATGCTGGCCTGTTGGAAGGTCTGACTCAAGTGCGGTATAGGCTGCTCCAATGGATAGTACGGACCACGCCATGGTGGTGACCAGTTTCTGTACTCTTGTCAAGTGTATCGGTATCCCAGGCCAAAAGTAGTGCCATGACGCTTCGGCTGTATTGGCTTGGAAATGCCCTGAAGATTTTTGCCAAGACCTTTGCCAGGCTCATACCCTCTCCAGTTCATCATGCTTGCTATCTTGCTATCCAACCACTTATCTTTGTCGATTGCATTGACCCCCTCGATATGATGGTAGGTTTCTTCACCTAGCTTTCTCCTATTCTCGACCATCAGAATAGTCTGACGGGTGTAAATGGGGTTGCTCCCATCTCCATGGATAATCACCTCCTGATGGTTCCACTCAAACTTCACTGCCTGATGCAAAGTTGATGCCACAGCCCCAGCAGCGTGTATCCATGGTCATCCCTATAACAGATTGTAGGATGCAGATATGTCCAGAACCTGAAACTCGACATCAAACCACATAGGCCCCATCTGCATTCAGAGATTAAGTTCCCTGATGGTAGCTCTCTGAGACCCATCAAATGCCTTCACGTTCATGGTCCCTTCTCGTATCTTGTATAGGCCTTTGCCCAACCTCTTCAGTGTTGTCAATGGGAAAATATTGAGACTAGATCCTCCATCAATCAGGACCCTGGTAATGAAGTAGTCTTCACATTGCACTGTGATATGCAGCGCCTTATTGTGACTCAAACCCTCAGGCGGCAACTCATCCTCGTGGAAAGTGATTTTGTGACTTTCCAGTACCTGTCCCACCATGTTAGCCATTTCTCCGCTTGTGATGTTATTGGGCACATATGCTTCGTCCAATACTTTCATCAGAGCGTTCTTGTGTGCTTCTGAATTCTATAGCAGCGACAAGATAGATATTTGAGCAGGAGTTTTATTCAGATGATCGATGACTGAATACTCCCTTGCTTGTACTTTCCCCTAGAGGTCATCTGGACCTGTTTTAATAACGGGAGGTCTGTTAGAGGCCTGTTTACTGGACTCTCCCAAATGCTCGGGTGTATAGACCCTTCCAGTCCTAGTCATCCCTTGTGCAGCACCAGATTCTACCATTTTGGTTTTTCCTTTTCTTCTCGCTTCAGCCACGTAATCCCATGGTGCAGCCTGGGTGCTGAAAGGCGGTGTGGCTGATACTGTCACTGTAAATGGTGTGGCTACTTTCACCTCAAATGGAATAGGTGCTATTGCAGAGGGTGCTACCTCAACTTCAAATGGGACTAATGTCGTTACCTCGACCTCCACTGGCGGCTGTATCTGCACTATAATGGGATTGAGTGTGATTGCGGGCTTCTTCGGGTCATCACCCTCTTTGATAAGTCCGATTGATCCCTCCGGATCCCATTCTTCATCCATTTCTATCACATTGAGACCTTCACCCCTGTGATCTGTGAGGGGGTTATTGCGGACATTAGGCGTAGCCTCCTTTGCCTGGATGATCTTGTCGTTAATCAAAGCCTGGATTTTGTCCTTCAATGTTAGGCACTCGTCAGGAAACCAGAAGCAAACAGAGTCATTCAATTCCTAGAACTTAGGCAAAGGTTCCAGCAAACAAATAGCATTCAAAAATGGGATTACTTAAGTTAGCTATTACTAACTGACCAAACACAAAGACAAGGCATGCTGAGGATCAAACAATCACATACAAAGGGGAAGTAGGGATTGGGGAGCAAAGTTGTGAAAGGTGAATATCTAGATAGGGCGAACATGCTAGTAGGGAAGCAGAAAAAAATAAGATCTAATTTAGACATGAGAAAACATGCAAATTTGCTGAAAGTAGAAACACATAGTTTTAATTAAAAACAGATTTAAACATGCTATTGTAGTAAACACATGTATTGGGCAGCAGTAGGCGTGCTAGTGCAGTAAACACATAGATTGAACATTAATAGAAATGCTATTGAACATACAGATTGAACAGAAGTAACCATGTAGATTAGACAGAAGCAGTCATGTTAGTAAACACATGGATTAAAGAGAAGCAAACATGTTGGTAAACATATGGATTTAAACAGAAGTAAACAAGCTGATAAACACATGGATTTAAACAGAAGTAAACATGCTGATAAACACACAGATTAATTGAATGACACTAGTAGAGGCATACCAGTTGGAAATTTGCAATAAAAGAGTGAAGTAAAGAGGATTCAAGATCTAGTCTTTCGCTTCCAGCCGACTAGATAGTGCAGTAGACAGGTAACAGCAGTTTGCAATAGAGAGAGAGCAGGAATTTTAAGTATTTTTTGCTTGGGTCTGGGTGTGTGTGTTTGAAAATAGAATCATGTCCTTTATAGGAGTCGAGTAGTGTAAAGTAAATAAGGCAAGGCAGCTTAATATTGTAAATAAGGTAAGGGAAGCAATCAAATAATCAATTAAGCTTGACAGGACAGAAAATCAGGGAATTATACCCATAAATAACTTGGATTGAGTTTCAAATAAGGCAAGAAGTGAGTCTAACAGCCAATTAAGGTTAGAACCCATAAATCAAGCAATCAATCACACAAATAAGGTAACCTGAGCAATTAGAGGCCATTTTGGGGTCAAACAACCTCTAAATAGGCAAGAGACGTTAATTAGGAATCTCAGGATTAAGGAAAGCAAGCAGAAATTCAGTAAATCATTTCAGCAAAAAATGAAACCCTGGATAATTGAGTCAGTCAGTCAATTATTCAAAACAATAATGGACAAAAATGTTGAAGCGAACAACGAACAGTCAAACAATCAAGTCTGGAACGTAGTCATTACAGAAAGATTAAACAAAAACATGAGAAATTTCGGAAAACCCTTTGCAAAAATAGACAAAGCTGAAACCCTAATTTTGAAAAATACTTAGAGTTGATTAACAGTAGGGAATCAGAAAATTCTTAAGGAAAACGGTCATGGAATCTTGAAAACACTTCAGATACACAGAGATTCGACCAACAAATAACAAGGAAACCAAAACCCTAAAGTAACACAGTGCTAAAAATCGATTAACAACAAAGAAACAAGAGATCTTTAAAGAAAAGTCATTGACGAACTCCGAATCATTCCAGATCTACAAAGATCTGGACGGACTGTTCAAAGATTAGGGTTTTGAGGAAAAGTGGACGGTTTAAGAGAATCTGGCTTTGAACCAGAGATTTGAACCATAAAATATCGAGACAGTAGCACTCACAAACGGAGGTAACAATAGGCGGACTCTTAAAGAGTCTCGAACAAGATCTGGGCTAGATCTTTTGGGATTCCTTTCATGTAATAGCAAAGTCGAATAACCAAAAGGAGTAGGAGACCAATGGAGGTCTGAAACAATCGTGGAACCTCATAGAACAGGTAGTAATCGAAGGGATTAGGGCTAGGTTTAGGTGGCGCCGATTAGGGTTAGAGTTTGGTCTCAGACAGAACTAGAGAAGAGAGGGTTTCAGGGCGGCCAGTGGTGACAAATGACTAGGTTTTAGGGGTCTTTTGGACTAAAAAAGGAAAGGGGGAAACGGTGGCCGTTGATCTCTATGATCAACGGCCAAGATCAAAGGGGTTTGGGGCCGGGTAGAGTCTTTAGGTTTGGGCTGGGGTGGATTTGGGCCTGGTTCTAATTGGATTGGGATTGGGGAATTGAAATTGGGCTGGTTTAATAGGCTAGGTCCGAAAAAATAAAAAGGGCTATTTGTTAAATACCCATTTAATTGATAAAAACAAATTTAAAAAATAATTAACAGATTATAAAAAATGATTTTCATGCCTAGAAATATTTTAAAACAATCACTTAGTATTTAAAAAATACGAAAAGCTATTTTCTGGTAAAATAATGTAATAATGCATGCATGGGCTATAATTGCAAAGTTATCGCAATTATAACCCCAAAAACGCAAATATGGCTATTTGTGAAATAATTAAAACTTAGTACAAATGCGAGTGATAAAATTAAGCCACAAAATTATTATAAAACTATTTGTGATGCAATTAATAATTGTTTATATAAATAAAAATACTGGGATAAATTAATTAAAACCCTTAAAAATGCAGAAATTATGGAAAAATATTAATTGATGCTAATGCATAGTTTTTGGCGGTATATATGAATTTTGAAAAATATTATAGGGAAAAATTGGGTATCAACAAACATGAACTTGATCGAGGCCTTAAATCACATCAAACAACGTCGAATTCATGAATCGCACCCCAGTTCAAGCTTAATGAACTTTAGAACTTCAAACTTCCACATTTGATGTCAAACCTATCAAATCACGTCCCATTGACCTCCAATTATGCACACAAGTCACATTCGATGTTACGGACCTAATCCAACTTTCAAAATAGGAAGTCGACCCCAATATCAAAAAGTCCACTTCCGGTCAAACTTCTTAAAAACCTTCAAATTTCTAACTTTTGCCAAATGACCCCAAAATGACCTATGGACCTCTGAATCCACTTTCGGACGTTCTCAGTATCAGAATCACCATACGGAGCTATTCCCAGACTCAGAATCCCAAACGGACATCGATAACATTGAAATGCACTTCAACCAAAATTTATGAAATTCTTTCGAAATGCCAACTTCCACAATAGGCGCCGAAACCCTTCCGGGTCATCCAAAACCCGATCCGGACATACGCCCAAGTCCAAAATCATCATATGAACATGTTGGAACCTTCAAATCGCGATTTTGAGGTCGTTTACTCAAGTATCAAACTTTAGTCAATTCTTCCAACTTAAAGCTTCCGAAATGAGAATTTTCCTTCCAAATCAACGCTGAACTTCTGAAATTCCAATTCCGACCACGCGTACAAGCCATAATACCTGAAGTGAAGCTACTCATGGCCTCAAACTGCCGAACGATGCGCTAGAGCTCAAAACGACATGTCGGTTCGTTACAAGAACACCCTTGTAACCCAAGGAGACTGGACGTAGGATTCACTTTGAATCCAACCAATATAAAATATCTGGTGTCATTTACTTTCTGCTATTTATCATTCTGTATTTTGTTTATATCTCTCGCATCAAGAATCTAGTAGACTAGAAAGAAAATTAGTCAACTACCTTGTAAAAGAAAAGAAAATTTTCAATTCACCCCCTCCCCCCTTCATTTTCAACTCCATGTGCTACGATCGGATCAAGTATAATTATCTTTCTTTTCATTCGGAAGGAGAATTATTTGATTATTAATTTCACATGATTTATTGGAATTCAATCTTCAGTTTCCTCTTGGTAATTGAAAGAGGGTCGGGAGTTGAGGGTTCATGTTTCTCTACAAAAAATATTAGCAAGAAGTTTTTCTCTAAAAACAACCATTGATGTTTTCTGGGAATGCGTTCACATGTTTACATATCATCCGAACTCAAGAGTTTATTTTCCTGAATAATGATCAATAAGAATTGCTTGAACAATATTTGAACCATTTTTGGTGGAGATGATATCTTCTATACTATCTTTGATAAGCACAAGCTTTAGTTTTTATACATTGGTTTTGCGCTCGTCAGTCAACTAGGAGTATCATAAACCCCTTCTCCCTCACTTTCGGCCACCTTTCCTTTACAAGGTTCATCACTTTCTTCTCTTTCACGGGATTTCTCCATATATAAGGGTTATGGTTATTCTATTAAGGCATCCACTCATTCAATGATCATAACCTTGACATTTATAGAACCCATTAGAGTTAGTACTTTGGAAGCAAGGTTCAGAATTGTTACCTCCCTCCCTAGCTTCTATCTTTGGCTTGCTTTTATCATTTAGCCACTTGTTTGAAGAAGATTGTCAAATTTCTTATTTTTCTCCATGAAGTGTTGTAGCTCTTGAATTTGATTTCTTTGAGTTGCTTCTCTTTTTGGAATTTCTTTTCAACTTACTTTGGCCCCTTAGGGTGCTTCATGTATATATAGTAGCATACTTCCCTATATTTAACTACTATTTGCGTAGAAATAGTAACATTTTAAATGCATTAATAACAAAACAAAACAAAAAAAATTAGTTGAGCTTATACCTAGAAATCAAAGTAATACAAAATGTAACTGCATAAAAGAAAACTTCAAACTGCTTCAGACAATAGCAGAAGACATGAACTTGCCCCCTAATTTGGTGTAGTTTGTGCCGTTATAATTGTCATTAAACTTACTCGTTCCTTGATTGACACCGAAGAAGAGTTGAATCCCTTCTATCTTTGTTCTGATTCGAACTTCGAAGTTTAATGAACAAAGAAAAAATCTTCGCGAGTTTTAAAAAGCTTTATAAAGATAGTTGCTCTCTTTTATTATAATCTCAATTTGAATTCGAGTGATATATTTGTGTGTGACTAAAATATCAAGGTTTTGCAGTGAGAATCACATGAACACCAAAATTTCAATGTATACTTGCGCTGAACATTATTCTATGTCAATTATAACTAATTGTATCTAAAAAATAATAAACTACTAATCGCATATAAAATTACAAGACATAAATTTGATTATATGAAAGAGATATACGCATACAAAAAATTGTCGGTTAGTCATGTACATGAACGTTTATGCTGTTTTAGTGATTGAGTTCTTCAGTTTAAAAGAATTAGTAGTGGTATATATATTTGTATGTTGTAACCTTCAACATACTTATAGTTTTATATTCTCTTCTTCGATCCCTTTCGTTAATACTTAATGTATATGTGACACTAATTTCCTGTCGGATACAGTGGACCAATGTGTATTACATGTATACATATCACTAAAGTCCCCACCGATCAACTAATTTCCACAGGTCCCAAGTCCCAATCTGGTAAAAGGTAATAGGAAAGTTATTTGCATTTTAACATATAACTCATAGAAAAGGTTGAAGTGGAAACTAGCATTGAGAAGGCATCTGAATACCTTTATCTGATTGGAAGTTATTTGACTGCACCATATATATTAGCTTAAGTGATTCATAAGTTAAATGGTTAGCATTTATCAGTTCCCAAATTCAAGAATCAAGATACTAGAACGTGAACACAATTTCACGTATAGAGCACAATCATTATTTCTATGAAATTTTCTCAATATTAGACCCAAAAGAATAAGAGGAACATTCATTAAGAAGATGATGTAACATCAATCTACAATTGTTTCAGTCTTGGAGAGTTACATTCTCGTGAAGTCCCAAGAAGAGGAGGTGTCGGATCTAATGGTGTCAATTATATCTGAGAGATCAAGCAACAAACAGGATCAGACCCGACGTGAATCGAACTCTTATGGTTTACTCTTTGTAACTACTATTAGTACCCGCGCGATAAGCTGACACAATCCATGTCAAATTGTGATGTAGATTGTTTTAATCATGTGCAAATAACCTTAAAATATAAACTTTCCATATATGAATTATATAATCATTAGATATTAATTAAAAGCAAGATATGAAATTATTGTTCAAATTTCGTAGTGGACAACCTATATTTTTCTATATTTGTAACAACCTAACCCCTTGATTTTAATACTTGCATTTCGTTTTGCTGTCAATATTAAAGAATATTAAATATGTAATGTTGTGATATGTCCTGTTTAAGCACATTAGATCATATTATTTCAACAAAATTCTTACTATCAATTTGTTTTTCATCTGAAAGTCAAATAAGTCTTATTCATCACATTATTTTTGCGCAAATTCTTTTTTCTTTTTTTTTCTTTTTTGTTCTTTACTAATAGTTATTGTATTATTCATTATTTAATATTTTTATACTATCATATGATCTTTTATTAGCTTAAAAATTAATTTAGTGCCTCGCTTATTATCCTTTTAATAGTTTCTATAAATATAATTTTCTTAGTCTTGAAATTTAATATATATTTATGCTTGTATTCTCTTGCTCAAAATTCTTTAATCATTTAAATCTATCAATAGTATTTTAAAATATAATTTAATTATTTAATTTATTTATTTTTAAATTAATTTAAAATATAAATATCCTTACACTACCTCTATTTTTTTATACATTATCTTCCCTACAATAAATTTTAATTAGTTTTTATACTAATGCTTTACCCATAACCAAAATTATATTATATTTTATTTTAAATTGTAACATTGAATTAGTCTAAAATATTAATAGATAAATTCTTTTTGATTATTATGTTCCAAATGTATCGAGTCTTCTTATAATCTTCGTATTACGTGAAGTTAAATTTTCTTTATTTTTCAGTTTTTAAGATAAAAATTTATTTTTTAATTTTCATTAGTAAAATTACCTACATTAGAAATTTATTTTGTATTTTTAAAATTTTATTTTTTATCAATTTTATTTTTCTTAAATATGACTCAATTTCTTGGTATTATCCTTAGTTTGAGCATTCTCGTCATAATTTTAAGAACTTTCTGATCTCAAATACAAATAGTCTTTTCCTTTAATTTTTAATAGCAATTGTTTTAGATATTTAATTTTGCTACTTTTAATCTAATATATAGAGCCCGTTTGGATTGGCTTGAAAAACGTATTTTTTTTCAGCAGAAATAGCTTTTAAGCCAAAAAGCAATAAGTTGGGGTGCCCAACTTATTGCTTTTGGCTTGTTTTAAGCAGTTTTTAACTAAATTTAAGTATTTTTTTAAATTTGCCAAGCACTGAAAAAAGCTAAAAAAAATCTTAAAAGCTGGTTTGACCAGCTTAAAAGCCAATCCAAACACCTTCATAGTCTTATGACGTTTTCTGTGGCTTTTCTTAACTTAATGGTAACTTTATTTAATATCATTATCTACTACTGCTCTTTTAATATAATATATATAAATATATGATTTTTTAAATCTTAAAATAAATATTTATTTTGTTTTAAAAACATAGCTCAAAATTTTAAATTATTTAAATTAGTTAATAATATTTTAAAGTACTGTATATTAACTTTAATTTATTTTCTAAACTTATGATTTATAAGTATACTCGTATTATCTCTAAATTATTTTTATTATTCAATATTTTAGTTTATGATTTTATCTATTAGACTCGAGTTATGTAGACTTATCCATTTTATGACTTTTCTTATCATAATATAAAAAAGCTTTCTCATCTCAAATTTAAATAAGTATTACCCTTTTTTCTCTATGATAAAAATTTTGATTTTTTATTTTTTCTATTTATTCCTTATTTTATATTATTCAATACCTAATATTATTGCATTGTCATGTGGCTTTTCCTTAGCTTGTTTGAATTTAATATCTATTTCTACAAAACTCATTCTAATATAATATAGGTAAAAATTAAAAATATTTCGATAGTAACTTTAACTTTATTGTTCATATTCCAAAATATAATTTTTCTTATCATATTTCCAAAAAAAATCACATCTCAAATTCAAATAATTCTTATCATTCTAATTTTTAAATTTAACCGCATTTTTCAAAAAATTATGTAATGCTTTCAAACTTAAATTAACTGCACTCAATTCAGATATTAATCATAGAAAAATATTTTCTTAATTATTTGAACACATTATATTTAAATATTGTAGTAATATTTTCATTGTCATTTTATTTCTTTACGTAATATTTCCAAAAATATAAAAATTATGAAGTAAACTAAAACTTTTCATGTAGACGGTGAATAACAATTAAATAGAAATCCTTATTTTTGGAAAGCTTTCAAAATCTTAGAAAGGTATGTGTGAGAATATAAATCAAATTTTGAATTAATTTATTTTCATTTTGCTTTCATTAATTAATCATTTCTTTGTTCCAAGTTTGCCAAGTGGCTTCTTAATAGCTAGCCACTTGGCTTAACCACAATGCAAACTTTATTCCTTTAATATATATATATATTGATATTGATATTGATATAGATATATAGATTTCCTGCCAGGATTGATTTTCCATTGCCAGAATTCTATCTCCGTGGATGTTTCTTTTTTGACAAACCCGGAAAAGTCTAGCACACTTGTTAATGTACTGTTTCACATGGAAGAGCTAACTTGGACCTTTTTATGTGAGCAAAAAACCTTAATATCATGATGCTAATGTCTTGCGTCTACCCATCACAAGTTGAATATATCACGATCCGCAAAACAAATCCCTTAAACACTGATTTTAAGAGAACACAACTCCAATGCATATCCTAACACTGACTACTTAAGCTGTCAGAGGAATTAGGATAGTAACTCCACACGTGAGGAAGTTTTTAAATCAAGCTGCCAATATCCCCTTTAATAAGAACATTGAGCAACTAATTTTGTTAAGCAAGAACTTCCTATGTATCATTCGCACCGTCATCATCAAACTCTGGCTTGACAAAGAATTCAATATATGCAATACGGCTGGGTTGCTGATAGCCAGCAGAATCAATATGTGGGTGAGGCATTGCTGGTTTTGCAACTGAGACCAGATGCTGAACTTTGAGCATTCCCCCTCTCCCAATGGTCAACTTACTTCCTCGATTATCCCGGATGACACTGCTGGGTATGTTTGAGGTTGTAGCACGGAGAAATTTGTATTTATACCTGTCCATGTCAGGAACTGGATCAGATCATACAGTCTTGCGCAAATGTAAAGCATTTGGTTTATCATATCATTCTGTTAGGAGAAGAACCTGTGAGAGACTTGACGATCACAATGAAATGCAACCAGAAGATCAGTGTTGGCATAACACATAAAGTCTATCTGCAAAACAGATGAATCTAAAAACATAAGAGGGCAGAGAATATGAGAAGAGAATGGTACTAAAACATCAAGTCATGCCCTACCTGTAAGTCACCATGACCTTCACCTCTAAAGGTAACCGATGGTGGTGTAGGCTGTAGGATTAGATGAATGCTTGATCCTGGCCACTCAAGGTCATCTATGGCTTCCTTTAGAGCTGCAGACTATCAATTGAACCAATGACATGGTGATAATTAGCTCAACAGTAAAGGATGGTTGAGACTTCAAGCAATCACAATTCTTTTTGCCCTAACCACAGTGTGACACTGTAAAGGACGAAGAACACATTCTGTGTATGAATTTACGACACTTTACACTTACAAAAACATGAAGCTAACTTCCAACAGATGCTTAAGCTCAACTCATGCGACTTGAAGTACCAGCAAGCCAACACTCGACTGTTAACTATTAAAAGTTAATTCTGACAACCTCTTATTTCTTTGGATTAAAGGGAACGAGAGACAAAATCCACGAAATTTCTGAACTTTTCTTTTTGATTGTTGCTTTACCAGTTAGAAGCATAAGGAGGAAAAACACAAGTTTTACTTCCGAGTAACTTCTTTAACTTCCAAAGGAGGGAAGAATATAACTTTACTTCCCTCCCCAAGTCCCTTTGAACCAAACTCAGGAAATAAAAATGATCTCCTTCACTTCCTCTTCTATTTCCTTCCCATTATTATCCTCCCCTCCTTTCTGAAGTAACCCTTAGAGAGAATGTGGAGAGGAAACCAGATGAACAGAGCACTACCCTGCATTTGTTGATTGCTCCTGCAAATGACCTGAGTCACTGACAAAATTAGTCAAAATGGAAAACACCTCTTTTGAACCCAAGCACAAAATTTTGTTTTCGGGCATGGCACGTTGGTTTCAGTATCCGGAACAAAACGTTCACATTAATAGCAAAAGATTAGGTTATATTGCCAGATGCAGCCTCCTGAAAGAGGCATAGAAGGAGACAGATGACTTCTCTTTACACTGCTCTTTAACCAAACTATGGGAAGATACTAAACCTAACTTCCGAATTTAAAGTGCTATAGAGCAAGGAACTGGAAATGGAGTTAGTTTAATAGTGTATGCACTAGCACATGAGCTTCCATGATACTTATATCTATTTGGGTGTTCACGACTTGACATTGCTGGAGAAGTTAAATCCTAGACAAATGCAAAGAAACTTCTCACTCCAAATTTATTTAATGTCCTCTTTGCCTTGGCCATCTGCAGTCAATTAAACATAATGGCTTTTTGATCGGGAATTTTAAAAGCTAATAGTTTTTTATTCAACCAACAGAAAGACATCTTAGATTGATACAGCAACAACAACAACAAATTCAGTGTAATCGCACAAATAGGGGTCTGGGGAGGATAGTATGTACGCAACCTTACCCCTACCTTATGCAGGTAGAGAGGTTGTTCCCGGTAGACCCTCAGCTCCAAGCAAGCATGCAAATCACAACAGTATAGAGAAAAAATACAGTACTGTAAAAATCACGAAACAACAAAGAAGTAGAGCAACCAAAACACAGGCAATACCAAGTAGTAATAAATTTTTAAGCATATGGAAATACTAGAATACGCAACTACTACCGGAAGGAAAAGGAAGACGTGCACATCTTAGATTGATCTTTCCACAAAATAAATAACAGAGAATTTATTAACCTTTTTTACCACTTCAAAAAACCTTGCATTCAAGACCTTACAGAAAACAAAATCAGCAACAAACTCCCTACTTATGGCATGTAAATCATATAGTGAACTATTCCTCATGATCCTCCGTGTAATCAAAGTTTTTGAAATATACAAGTTGGAGTCTGGCCTAACTCCACCATCGAGATGATGGAATTTGATTAAAAAAAAAAAGAACTATTCCTCATGCAACAAAAGAGGCTTATGTTCCATATCAAAGCTTAGGATTGCTATAACCCTCACAATTCAAAAATATGGATGAGCAACCGCCTAAAATGTTTTCGGATATCTGACAAGTTTCCTCGTAGAAGTCTCCCTTGGACCTTTTCTCAAATGATAAAAGAATAGAAAACAAATGAACTAGTTCCAACTGTACTGTCTTGGAAGAAAGAAAGGACTTCGCTTGAATACAAAACCAGACCTTAAAAAGTACAAGACCTTTTCTATTTGTCAGCTCTAAAGAAATCCATTAAAAAAACTGAAGCAAGCTTTATAGCAAACATCAACAGGGCCAGCCTACGACCAGATTCACTCATTTAGCTAGATATATCACTAATCTGATAGATAGCATTGATTCCCAAAGACTAAAGAGAGGAAGAACTGCAGAAGTCTCAACTTTCAATGAATATGAGGAAACAATCGAGTTCCTCCAATTGACTAATATACATTATTTAGTCCATCCTGTCCAGTATGAGCACATAATCAGGAAAATAACAACTAGTACGATCGTATCAATATAATTGTATGTCAACCAGAGTCATAAATACAAAGAAATTACAAAAGGACATACAGAGAGCAATCTTTAATAAGAAAATTTTATGTTACTCAAGGTCCAAAAGCATATACTATGTGCATAAGATGTGAAGCATACAGACACATGCTTTTTGTAGACTGGTGCTCAGCAACGACTGATACCAGGATCTACTCTGTAATTGCTACCGAAGAGAAATTTTACCTTCACAGTAAAACTGAGAGGAGTACTTCCAGCAGGTTCAAAATTGTAGTCCCATGATATTGTATCAGGAATCCTTGTTCTGATTTCCGCATAAGTACAAGCACCTGAAGAGTCAACAGACCTAACTTTGGAATTAGGAAAATAGGTTACAAAACTTTAAAGCTAGCCAATGGTGCTTATCCAGGGAGAGAAAACTTGGGAATACGCAGAATGTGCCTAAAGATAAAGTGATTTTGTTTTGAAGATTCCACATAACTCCTCTATCAGTCAATGCATGGATAACACTTTATAACAGAATTTGTAGAAGATGTGATTCATTAACATTGACTTAAATGGCGAAACTACTCAATTACAAAGACATTGACAACTACCATTTCACTTTATCTCTTTATTGAGGTCTTTCTAAACTTCCACTTAATAAAAGGCAGATGTACACGAAGAAAAAAACAGTGTTCTCTAAAAAGCCATGCATAAATGGAAAAAAGACTTGTTCTGTCACTAATTCACGTTTATGCTAATTAAAATGCCAAGTAATTTGATACGACCTTGAGATCAAAGGTGAATCCAACATATAAGCAGTGCACTCAGGACTCACTGTATCATACTCGAATTATTATAAATGTAAATACAAATTTTAAAGAACTTTTAAAAGTATGTATTATATTAAGAAGTCCAGCATCATCTTCAAATTTTAGATCTACCCTGTCGGAAACACCGGGAAAGTGGGGGAAGATGCTTTTGTTTTTCCATGCTTCAGTTCCATTTTCTCCCCTCTTCTTCGTCTTTTGGGTGCTAAGTAGGTCTTAATTCACTATGTCAACCTTCTGAATTTTACTCTATCTAGTCAATTAACAATGCATTTGAAAACAACCCTAGCAAAACCATTTTGCATTTTCAAACAAGCATAATAAAACTGCCAACTTTCAAAAGCTATTGGACAACCTAATTAGAGAGAGCGAGGCTCAGAGAATAATTACTTGAGAAGAAGTTGCATATCAGGACCAGGATAGCATATTTCAATAGCACTTGAATGTCCTGGAACCGAAAACGTATTCAAGCAATCAACAAATAACCCTAAGCTCACTCCGAAACGGGGCCTCCCTTCTGCGCTATATTCGTAACGAACAAATAACTACAGAAAAAGAAAACCTAATTCCGCATCAGAAAAAACTAAAAATTTCACATAACTTAAACAGGTAGAAAATACGGAGACAATACAGAAATTTCAAAACCTCTCGTTGCAAGTAAACTTTGGCCTGAAGACAAGCGGTTTCCTCAACAATTAACACTATGCCGTGTTCCGAAAGCTCCACAACTGCATCCTGATGGTGTTGTTGGCAATTAGTGATACCGAATTGGAATGTTAGGAGTATTTTGCTGTGCAAAAGAAGTTAATAATGGGAGTGGGGAAGAAGGAACCTGGTGGCGTTTCCAGCGGACGGAGGTGAGGGCGTCGACGACGCCTTGAACCTTGTCAAGTTGGCACACTAGATCGGGAGATTCCGGCTCAACCGCCGACGAGCTCATTTCTTTTCTCTTCTTTTCCCGCCAAACTGGAACATCTGGGCCGGATCAAGTCATTATAAAGGGCGTAGTGCTCCACTAGCCACTTAAAATATATCCATAATTTATAATTTATAATTTATTTAAAGAGTAGCTAATTCACTCAAATTTCACGACTAAGAATCTTAAATTTTTGAGCTGCTTATTTAGAATTCAGGATATAAGATTCGAATTTTATACCTGTTTACCGTGAAAATGGTAACAACAATTAAATTAGATTATGGGACTCTAAAAATACGTGATCTATTTTTATGCCGGTTGTTAAGGAGTTGATGCTAGGTATGTGAGACTTGGAAACGAAATAAGAGCTAAGGATAAGGTGATGGTCAAACCGATAGGTTAGCAATCGAGCCTCGAGCTTGTCGATTCGGGGGCCTCGAGGTCGATTCCGGGGCTCGACTGTGAGCTATCGAAGGTAATCGAAGTATGACTAACAGTTATAATAAAATCAAAGAAGGCTCTTTATGGCCAATGATAAGTAATAAATGATGAACAATAATAAAGATAATAAATGGGAGTAATAATATCAAGAGAATATGTAAGAGAGCACAGAGAATGTTGTCTTATATTTCTTATGGAGCAGCTGAAGCAACAGATCCTAACAAAATTACAAGGACTCCCTTTATATAGGAGGGAAATTCCCACATAGTACAAAATACATTAGTTATATAGATATGGGGATGGGACGGCTGAATGACGCCCTGATTCGGGTTCAGAGTAGCCCGCTAGACTGTGTCAGACCTAGCCGCGTGCCTTGGAAACTCCCCATTTCCACCATTACCGTGATCATTACTACCCTGGGGTCGAGTGTTGTCGACCCTCGAGGAAAGATACTCGGCCGCGGCCTCGAGCCGTCGAGGTGATCTTCCGAGTGCCTTAATGATGAGAAATTGGACCCTCCGATTTCACCATATACAGATAGTCCCCGCGTTTCTTAGAGAGGAGTGATAAGAAACGATTTTGACATCCAACTCTTCGGACTTCCCGCGATGATGTCATACCGATGATATCATCTTATGCTGTAAGCCTTCACGATAACCGGAACGTCCCATGGACTTGTCTTTTCAGCGTTATTTAATGCGCTACCGATTCCCATTCTTTAAAGCGATAGTATCGCCGTCGACTCGATTTTCAATAACGCATTGATTGCGTCTGTGGATCCGTCTTTCAAAGGCATTGATGGCATCGTTGGCCATATTATCACCCTTTATAAATGGGGGCCTTCCGGCACTATCTCTCTGTCCAAGTGCCTTTCAACCTCTTTTCATCCCTTTCTCCCCACTGTTCTCCTCCATTGCTACCCACCATGTTTAGGGTCTATGGCCTTAAGGTTATATGGCGGCGTTCTCATCGGCCATGCCATGGACTTTTGTCTGGGCTTTCCCTTACCGAGCGAGATTACATTGTCTTGTCGCTGTTGTTGCTGTTGTTGCGGTTGTTGCGGTTGTCGTCGTTGGTTCGAGGTGATGAGATGGGGGGTCCGACTTCTTCCAACTTAAGGGGACGTTCGGACCCTTACACCGCTGCTCGGGAGAGCGTTCGGACTATACACCGCTGCTCTCTCCTACCCTGGCCTGGTGTGGCACTTCATCCCCTGGGTTTTCCAAGGGACAAAATGGCACGACCGGCTGATAAAATTGCACGGCACTATGTCCCAGAAGGTGGACTTAGAGCGACCGTGCAAGTAGGGTAGGTGCCCGCCGAATCTTCAACCTTTGGCTTCGGCGGGCTATGTCTCTTTTTTCTACTTCTTCCGCCTCACTTCTATCTTCGTTCTCTCCTCATTTTCCTCTTTTTCATCTTCGCCCTCGGAGATATTACTCTAGAGGATCGAGATGAGGTCCTAGAGGAGGTGGCGGTCGAAAACACTGCCGCCGAGGATGCATGCCCGAGGAGATGACGCTCGAAGATGCGGCTGCCGAGGAATCACCTTTGAGAGTAGGCTAGGCTCTAGGCTTTTACTATACGTGTACCTTTTCGCTTCTTTGTTTCTGTGTAAGGACCCTTTGTGGGCTTTTATAATCATATGTAAGGACCCCTCGTTGGTGTCACACCTCCTTTTTTACCACCCGAGGGGGAGTACAAGGGAGTTTTTTGCAATTTAAGTGACATTATTCGAAATGGGATTATTTTTTAATTTTTTAGAGTCGCCACTTGGAATACTTTATTTGGGTGTCCCAAGTCACCGGTTTTATTTTAAAATCTCAAATCGAGGAAATTTTGACTTTATTTTAAAAGCCTGCGAACCAGAAATTCTAAGTAAGGAATTCTGTTAACCCGGGAGAAGGTATTAGGCATTCCCGGGTTCCGTGGTTCTAGCACGGTCGCTTAAACTATTAATATTTGGCCTATTATCTCATTTATTCCATGTTTTAAACCTATTGTGCATTTTTACAACTTTTAAAACCGCTTTTACCTTTTAGGAAAATTCAATGCTATTTAAAATACGTCTTAAACCACGCTACATGAAATGCATATGATGAATTAATTAATTAACGTGTCTAAAGCAACTACGAGGATTCAATTTTTAATAGCAACATTTGTGAGGGCCATGAATGATTTAATTTATTTATGGCACACCTCAAATCTTTTTTTATAAGGGTTAACTCTTGATCTAATTTTACGAGGGCCATGAATTATAGGTTTTGTTTGGTATGGCACACCTCGAATTATTGCCTTTTTTTAGAGGAAAGTTACACCTAATTAGAAGGGCTAAGTCTAAGTTAATCTTTTTGGGAAGGGATTTTGGCTTGGGCTTAATTAAATTAGGAAAAATGGTTCAGCTTTACAAGGAGTTGCATCTGGGCCTAAGGCTTGGCCCAGCAGAGAAGGAGCTTGAAAGCTCTTGCCTTTGTTGAAAATTTAAACAAGTTCTTGCCCACATTGGGCCAATACCAGGCGGACCCAGTTACTATGTTTTTCTGGCTGGGCCTATCCACCCTTACCTCTGACCGCTACTCACATATTTGTAACGATTAAAAATGAAATCAACTAAGCTTTAAAATAAAACCAGAAATATACAGCGTAATTCTAGTTCAACCATTGACTACACAGTTTGCAACAAAACATATATTTATAGTATAGCTGATAAAGAACCTTTTACGAATAAACCAAATTCTTAGGCTTATCGCTCAGGCCCAATGATCGAAGCCCGGATTCACTTAGGGGTAATTTTCCACCTGGGCTTACTCACAGCTTCAACCCATTTGAATTTGAAGATAGCCCTTTTACCATCACGGATTGGGCTCAAGGCCTGTTCCACTACACTTACGATAATGTAATGACAAAAAAAATATAGTCCTAAAGCTACTGTTTTGATCCTTAACTACATGACATTGAAATCTGATTCATTACAGCAGCCCAAATAAAATAAGAAAGAAATTTTTCCAGAAATCCAAAGCATGTTACATAAGATTATTAATACATAAACTACTAATGTTAACAAAACTATTCTATTACAATTTTAGTAACCTAACTAATCCTTGCCTCTTTTGGACATGACTTGTCCATCACAAGCTTGGCTTCCTCCATGAAGAGCATCAGATTCATACCACATAGTATGGTTCTAAATTTCAGCTTCTAGTACCCGCTGATTTGGCCAACTAGTGACCAAATCTGCAGGAAACAGCTCATGACCAACAGACAAAAACAAAAATCCTTGAGTAAATAGCAGACCATTCATTTAGATAGAAGAAAGATGAGAAAAGCACGACTGAACTTCATAGTCAGCATTAACAAAACAGAATTTCTAACGACACATCATCACAACATAACTGTTTTCAGGATAAAAGGCAGTATTCAGATATTGACCAAGTTGTTCATACAAGTCACCTCAAACTTCACATAAACAGAGTTAAATCAAATCCATATCAATGAAAACTACTGATATCATGAAAGACAACTATTTCTACACATGCCAATTCTAAGTTTTATATCAATAATCATTAAGGTATTACATGTAGAAAGAGCTGAGGTTAAATACCTAGAAACAGCAGCAAAAATCAGCAACCAATAGATGACTAAGTGTCTGAAAGCTTAGAACAAAAGAGCAGTCACAGATTTCAAAATCAACAATCAGAATCAAGAGCCAGACTTCCACAACCAGCTACAGCAGCTAAGAACCAGTATTCCCCAAGAAAACCAAGAAAGACCTCCACTTCAAGCCATGTTTCCCAGCTTATGAAGACCAGAAAATAAGAGATTTTGAATGTTTTTTTTGTTGAAAATCAGAAGCCAAGGAACTGAACTCTCTCTTTTAAAAAAGGTAGCTAAACTTGAGAGAGTATTTTCTAAGGTTTTTGAAATCAGCTGTGTTTTCAGGAATTTCTATGCAGAGAATAATGCTCAAATTGTCTTTTTCGGAATGTAATGGCCTACATATATAGGCTGCCTAGGGAGGGTATATTTTGGGTATATTCCTTATCTTAATCCCTAAAAATAGTACAATACAGCTGCCCTTCTTATCCTATTTCAGCATCTTTTGTAACAACTAGGACAGCTGTACCATTTCTAGAAGCTTCCTCTTACTAGACATTTTCTGAAAATTGCCCTAAGTTTTTTTTAGTTCAATTAGGTCCCTATAAGTTCTAAGGACTTACAAATCAGGGCAAACACACATGAGCATTCTTATGTAAATCAAACAGCAAAACATAGAATTTCTAGACACTTAAGAGCCTAAAATGAGCTAATTTCATAATGAACTTCAGAAAACCTAAATCAACAAAATGTTATACCAAATAAATCGAATCTAAAAGATGAATCAGTGAAGCATGAACTAGTTTGAAGCATTGAATCAATATTTTTCACACCTCCTTTTTTACACATCTACCCCGAAGGATAATGTATAAGGGAATTTTTCCATTTAAAGTGACATTATTCGAAATGGGATTATTTATTTATCAGAGTCGCCACTTGGGATAGGATTGGCTTTTGGTGTCCCAAGTCACCGGTTTAACTTGAATCCCAAATCGAGGAAAATTTCGACTTCCTAATTGGAGTCTGCGAACCAGAAATTCTGAAAAAGAATTCTGTTGACCCGAGGGAAGGTATTAGGCACCCCCAGATCCTGTGGTTCTAGCACGGTCGCTTAAACTATTATAATTGGCTAAAAATCTGATTTTGATACATGTCATCCTATAGTGCAATTTTGAAATTATTTACCGCTTTTAATTAATTTTTAAGAAAGTGAACGTCGTTTAAAAACGTATTTTTGGATCACGTCACATGAAATGCACCCGGATCCTCGACACATTCTTATTCAACGTTTTGGGATTTGGATTTGGGTTACATGAAATGCACACCCGTATTTAGGAAGGTAAGATTATTTAAAAGCGCGCCTACAGCGACTAACGTGTTATTATCTTTGCGGGAGGCCGTGAAATTCTCTAAGCGGCACGTCCCGAATTCTAAGTACTTTAGTTTAAGCATTTAAGGAGGGCCACGCGATTTATGGGTTTCATTTGGCGCGGCACACCTCGTTTTATTATTTAAAGGCCAACCTAAAAGCAAACTATTATTTTTCTATTGAATTTGTCTCTAAAGGGCCCTAATTAATTATAAGCACCAATTGCCATTATTTAAAGTGATTAAGGAATTTGGGCCTCCAAGTTCAAGTCCGAACTCGAACAAGGCGATCCCCATTACTGAAGAAACCCTTAGCTCGAGTCCGCTACTTTATTTGAAAAGCCCAAAAACATTCCGATTGACCTTATTCATAACACCCTTGGCTACTAAAGGGAAATTAAACCAAATGGGCGAAATGGCCAATTTTAAGAAGAGGCCAGCATTGAGAGAAAAATAAGAGATAAGGAAATTGGGTCTATCATGGAGCCCAACAGCTCAAGCTTCTATTGAATCAGCAGAAGACGATCCTGGCCTCAATTATGGTCAGGTTGAATTATTTATCCGTGGTCACCAAGCAGTCTAGGATTTTAGACTATCAGCCCAAAACCAAACTTTTATTTCGTTGTGCATGAGACAAAAAATTAGACATTAGGAATCAAATTCATATATCAATTAGAATCTAAACCTTTTCGTTGAGCTATTAACTAACACAATCAATTATAAAAAATGATGATTACACCAAGGTGATTATCTATTACATGGAAGCATCAGAATTAACAGATTTAATATGCCGAGATACAGGTCTGTGATTTCACAAGCTAAACCACTAGATATCAAATACGTGATATGCAGCATGATTCCAAACACTCCCTAGATCTGGAGTTAACAAATGCGAGTATACATACTATTTCAGAATTAGTTTCGAATTCTACAATATGTTTTCAAAGTTTAAAGGTCAAATTAACGCAAGGGAATTAAATTATGCTAGGGTTACAGTACTTGGAGGAACAGTCATAATTCTAACAATCTACATAGTCCAATACAGTCCAGTTTCAGTCCAAGTTATACAGCCTAGGATTCATGTGCACACGAATTGGAATCAAATCATATTAGACTCTAATATCTATTTAACTATTAATGCATAACAATCCAAGCAAGCATAATTCAGGAAGCAAATATGCGAGCATCTTTCATTTCATCTCCACTTCAAAGTTACATCAAACCAAATTCGAGCGTGTACCTGGATTACAATGAAATAAAGGAGAAGAGGAAGGTCAGCAGCAATTTGATTAACCAACAGGAGCAAACAGCAGGTCACAACAGCTCAAAATTAGTCTCAAAACCCAGGATTAATATGCAAATGAAGTCCAACAATCCACACAACCAGCAAACACACCAAAATTTGACTCAAATAACCCAAATTCAACTCGAAATTGAAGCCAAGCCGAATCTGAAGTTTCAGCAATTAAGAATCAAGCTGAAAGGTGAGAATCAATGCCTAAAACTCAAAATTAGCCTAGAAAATTTAGTGAAACAGTGTTTTTTTGGAATTTTCTACTGTATTTTTGTTTGTTTTTGGCTTTTGGGAGGAAATTAAGATCTAAAAGAAGTTTTTGAACTATAAGAGTTCAGATTTTGAACTTCTTTGAATTTGAAATCCAAATTTGGAGGCTCAGATTTGTAGAAATGGTTTTTGGGGGGAAAATTAGAAGCTGGAAATTTTGGAGAATTTTCAGAGATTGAAACTTGCAAATGAAGGTATGTAGGCTGTCCTTTATAGGCAAGAAATGGGGAGGAAGCTTCTAGAATGCATTCACTCATTTTCCCCCTTTTTATTTTCAGATTTTGCTCATTAGCCCTAATGTTTTGACTTGTTTCTCAAGTCACTGCACTAGACTACTGAAATTTACTAAGGCCCTATTCTAGAAGAGTCTAGGATATTCTAGCATTGTTTTCCATTCATGGAATACCTATACTACCCTTGTTTTTGTTTTGAAATTACTGGTCTTTAACAAACCAGCCCATTTTTAATGCCCAAACTGCCCTTGATTGGCCTTAAACCCTATATAAACTAACTCAACCCCCTTTGGTCTCAGTCTACCCGAGTTAGTCAATATCAAACTAGAGACTAATCAGCTATAACCAAACAGGACCTAAAATTAAACTAATCAAATCACCTAACTAATCATGAAATTATATCTAACAATTAGTAGACTAACAATTAATGGCAACCAAACAAACTTGAAGCTAAAATCAAATTAACAGTAGCAATCATGGATGATTTAATCGAAACCAAACACAAAATCAACTAAAAAGAAAATCAAAACAGAACAGAAATCAAACAAAAACTAAAACCAAAACAGAATCAATAGAATTAAAAAAAAAACCTAAAATTTCTAAATCAATCAACACGACTAATGATAAGGAGTCATTCAATTAGGATCAAACCAAATAAGAACAAATATTTAAACTATACTATTATAATCAGGACCCTAATCATAGAAGAACAAAAGTCAGAATCGTGAGCGAGAGGAAAGCAGAAAGTAAAAGAAAAAATGAAATACCTCCAACTCTCGAATCAGACTCGCATTAAGGCCAACTTCCGGAGTGATTTGGGATTATAATTGTCCTTAACCATGTGTTTTCATGAGAAGACACATGATAAAGGGCTATTATAGCCCAAAATCAGTAAACCTTCAGCTCCTGAGAATTTAGGGTTTCAGGCCTAGTTTCGATCTAAAATTCGAGGTGATTGGGGAATATTTGAAGGCAATGGGTTGTGGATTCGGGATGAGAAGGTCATGGTGGTCAAGGGGTATGGATTTGGGGTTGTTTGGATGAATTTAGGGTTTGGCCGGAATTTTTGATTTGAAATTCGAAGCTTTCGGTGAGGATTTGAGGGAATTTAAAGTTAGATATGGAAAGAGGAGGAGGAGAGGAATCAACGGTGTAATTTTGGGGTGATTTGGAGCATCGCCGCCGCCGGAGGTGATTTCCGGCCGGCGGCGCACAGTGGAAGGCGGCGGAGACACGGTGGTCTGATGGTGAATGGCAGTGGGAGACGGGGGTACGAGGAGGGTGACTGTTTGGTCTTTAATTTTGTAAAGGGGTTATTACATTTTTATGTAAATTCCTTGAACGAATCTGGACCGTTGGATGATGGGCGATGGACGGCCTGGATTCACCTGGGCCAAAACGGTGTCGTTTTGCATATGGGGGGCCTGGGCCGGGTTTACACAGGGTCTTGGGCTGGGTTAACGGATTTGAGGTGAGCTTGAGAGGTTCTGGGCTCGATTTTGGCCCAAGACTGATGGCCTGATTTACTCTTCTCTTGTTTTAATTCAATTAATCACTTTCTTTTTATTACAATCCTTTTCTTTTCTTTTTTTTCCTTTTTATTTATTTGTTTTGTTTATTTCTTTACAAAATTAAAACTAACAAAACCTAATTTAAACTCCCCAAACTTAGACTAATTAATTTCTAAAAGAATAGACTAAGTCCTAATTTAAAATTGTGAAAAGACCATTTTGTTATTTTTTCTCTCATTTTAGTAATATTAATTAACTAGTAAGACTAAAAATATAAAATCGAATTCTAGATGCAAATGCACTATTTTTGTACTTTTTTATGAATTATGGCAACTAAGATGCACACAAAAATGCAAACAAGGCACAAAATCATGCAATTAATTCAAATAATAAAGAAAAATCCTAATTCTAAGGAATTTATAGGAGTAATTTAAGCGTGAAAAATCACGTGCTCACAGCTGCCCCTCTTTGCTCAAAGACACAAGGGGTTTTCGGGCAAAGATAAATGAGCACCATGAAGGATTTTTGCCTGCTCGGCACTCCATGAGAAGCATTTTGAAAAGAGCCTGACCGAACCCTGCTTCAGAGGTTGCCTACATATCCTTGGCTATAAAGGAATCAGGTCAGTGTAGTTCTGGAAGGTCTGGTAGCTGGGACAACCAGGAGCTGTGATTTCACTGCTGTTGCTACTGCTACTGCTTGCTGACACCCTTATTACACCAAAAGGAAAATCAAAGCTAAGCTAGCTATGCCTATCAACTATGAGTTACAAGATTCCTATCTATAATTCTCTTGAAACTTGATCTTGAGACTTAGCTGATTTTGCTGTGGACTTCGATCTGAATCTTGATGCTCGCGAGTTGTAGGTGTTTACTTCTTCATGCAGCATTTGGGTCAAAACAGGATCAGCGAAGCTTGTGATTTCAACCAGATTTTGAGCAACCCGCACCCTTACTTGCTTCAAATTTGAGTTTATTTCATTTTGTTCTTTTCTCCTTTTCTTGATTTTGGATTGAGACTCATTCCATTGGTCATCTCGCACCCTATGTCTTGAGATCGACCTGCATAAGATACCAAAACAAACGAACAAAATTTTTCTGCCCTAGTTTTCAGTAGGAAAATTTTGTGAGTTAATTGTGATACATATCTAAGCACTCAAATCAGGATTGTGTAGGGAGATCCTCGGCTTTTGGCCGGGATTTGGGAAGAAAAAGCTCCTCGGTTTTTGGCCGGGATTAGGAAAGAAAAAGCTCCTCGGTTTTTGGCCGGGAGATCCTCGGTTTTTTGGCCGGGATTTGGAAAGAAAAAGCTCCTCGGTTTTTTGGCCGGGAGATGGAAAGAAAAACCTCCTCGGTTTTTGGCCGGGAGATCCTCGGTTTTTGGCCGGGATTTGGAAAGAAAAAGATCCTCGGTTTTTTTGCTGGGAGATCCTCGGTTTTTTTTGGCCGGAATTTGGAAAGAAAAAGCTCCTCGGTTTTTTGGCCGGGAGATCCTCGATTTTTTGGCCGGGATTTGGAAAGAAAAAGCTCCTCGGTTTTTTGGCGGGGAGATCCTCAGTTTTTTGGCCGGGATTTGGAAAGAAAAAAGTTCCTCGGTTTTTGGCCGGGATTTGGAAAGAAAAAGCTCCTCGATTTTCTTTGGCCGGGAGATCCTCGGTTTTTTGGCCGGGATTTGGAAAGAAAAGGCTCCTCGGTTTTTTGGCCGGGAGATCCTCGGTTTTTTGGCCAGGATTTGGAAAGAAAAAGTTCCTCAGATTTTTGGCCGGGAGATCCTCGGTTTTTTGGCCGGGATTTGGAAAGAAAAAGCTCCTCGGTTTTTGGCCGGGAGATCCTCGAGTTTTTGGCCGGGATTTGGAAAGAAAAAGCTCCTCGGTTTTTTGGCCGGGATTCGGAAAGAAAAAGCTCCTCGGTTTCCTTTGGCCGGGAGATCCTCGGTTTTTTAGCCGGGATTTGGAAAGAAAAAGCTCCTCGGTTTTCTGGCCGGGAGATCCTCGGTTTTTTTGCCGGTATTTGGAAAGAAAAAGCTCCTCGGTTTTTTGGCCGGGAGATTTAAGGAATGGGATCCTATGCTACCACGATTTGCTTTTCTTTTGGGATTTTCATTTTATGTCTTTTCTTCTTTCTTTTTCTTTTCTTTTCCTCTTTATATGTTTTCCTTTTTCATTTAACAAAACGCATGAAAGAATTTGGGGGGGGGGGGACTTCTTTTTTGGTCGTTTTCCTACTGCAAAGCTGTTTCAGCGCTTGCGCATTTCATTTTCTTTTGGATTGCACCTGCTTCTTGCACGGTTGCTTTGAATTAGACCTGTTTTCAACAAAGAACAATTTATTAGTTTGAAACGGTGGTTGGTTTTGTGGCCTTGATCATCCCAATTGCTTGATCCCGACCCCCTTTCTGTTGAGAACCCTGCTACTTGTTGATCTTGAGGGTGAATTGTTTTTCCAAACCGACAATATTCAACTCTCGGGATCCCATTATGACTTGCCCGTGTGGGCTCTGGCCTTTTCACTTTATTCTGCCCTTAGGACCTTTGCCTTTGACTTCCTTTCTTTTCCAATGTTTTTGCTTTGAAAGCATCAACCACCATGGTCAGTCGGGATTGGCCTGACGCACTCGCTGAAGCTGGGTATTTCCTCCGGCTTTTGCCAGGCGGAGCCCAATGGAACCAACCCTGCCACCTTTCTTTGTAGTAATTCGGAATCAGTGTTAAACCGAAAGGGATTCAAAGAGAAGTATGCAAAAGGCAAGTGTATGAGTTTGAAGAGAAGCGTCCCTTTCGGGGGAAAAGAAGGACTTATCTGGGGTGAGTGCTGGCTTCGAATGAACATGACATGCTTCTTGGATTGGACACCCGACCCACACAAACTTTCCAGCTTCTCGTCAACCCATTGATCCGCATTTCAAAACCAGGGAACCTTGCCAGGACTATTTTAGTGATGAGATGTCTTCTTTTCGGCCGACGGCGCCCTTTGCGGGTTTTCTCCAATCGACCTCTCTCCTTTCTCTTCTCACCATCGCCCGATAGTGCTCTTTGCAAGTTTTCACTAAGCGGACTCTTTCATTTCCAATTTCTCTACTCACCATCGCCTTATGGTGCCCGAAGGTTTTCACCGATAAGACTCTCTCATTTTATTTCTCTCAATTCGCATTGTGCCAGATTCCAACAATAACGTTTTCCACTTCCCTGCCTTTGCCAATTGATCGGAAGGACTTGGACAAGGTTTTGGGGTAAAAAGGATTTTGGGCGGAACTACAACTTTGGAACCATTTCGGCGGATTGATGGCCGAACCATTATATCATCTGCCCCAGTTTCATTTTTGGGGAAATTGGGATTTTTGTTTTGGTGTGACTGAACCTCAGGGAGAGGCTGCCTACGTATCCTTTCGGAATCAAGTCAGACGTAGTTCAGAGAACAAATTTTTGTTTTTGTTTTTGCTTTTTTTTTTCTGTTTCTTTTCTTTTCTCTTTTTTTTTCATCATATTTTCTTTTTTTTTTTGATAATACTTTCGGGTTCCAAAGAGGGTATCCAAAGAAGGGTAACCGGCTCAAATGGGTTTACGAAGGGTTAATAGTATTTGGGTAGCGAGAAAGGAAGTCTTCGTCATCTCAATTGCACAAAAGCCATCATCGCAAGAGGCCTAGACATAGTACCTTTTGACTGCATCTGCATTGACTGCTGTTTCAGGGTCATTTCCTTCGATGTCTCCCAGATACAGTGCTCCTCTTGGCAATATCTTTCGGATTATGTATGGACCTTTCCAATTAGGGACAAACTTCCCTTTTGCTTCCTGGTGATGAGGGAGAATGCGTCTGAGTACTAGCTGTCCCACTTCAAAATTCCTGGGACGCACTTTCTTGTTATAGGCGCGGGCCATTCTTTGTTGGTATAACTGCCCGTGACAAACTGCGGCCATCCATTTTTCATCAATTAAGGACAATTACTCTAGTCGGGTCTTAACCCACTCACGGTCCTCAATCTCCGCTTCAACGATTATCCGAAGTGAAGGAGTTTCTACTTTTGCAGGTATGACTGCTTCAGTACCGTAAACCAACAAGTACGGTGTCGCTCCAATTGATGTACGTACTGTGGTACGATACCCGAGTAATGCAAAAGGTAGCTTTTCATGCCATTGCCTGGAGCTTTGAATCATCTTTCTCAAAATCTTCTTGATGTTCTTATTTGCTGCTTCGACAGCACTGTTGGCTTTTGGCCGATAAGGAGTAGAGTTTCTATGCGTTATCTTGAATTGTTCACATACCTCTCCCATCAGACGACTGTTCAAGTTTGCAGCATTGTCGGTGATGATAGTTGCAGGAATGCCAAAACGGCAAATGAGATTGGAGTGCACAAAGTCTACCACAGCTTTCTTGGTGACCGACTTGAGAGTGATGGCCTCAACCCATTTTGTGAAATAGTCAATTGCCACCAATATGAATCTATGCCCATTCGAAGCTTTCGGCTCGATCGGCCCAATGACATCCATACCCCAAGCAACAAACGGCCAAGGTGCTGACATCGGATGAAGCTCTGTTGGAGGCGCATGAATCAAGTCACCGTGCACCTGACATTGATGGCATTTTCGAACAAAGCTGAAACAGTCCTTTTCCATAGTTATCCAGTAATACCCGGCTCGCAGAATTTTCTTTGCCAGCACATAACCATTCATATGAGGTCCGCATACTCCTGCGTGCATTTCATGCATAATTTTTCCGGCTTCCTCGGCGTCAACACATCTTAGCAGGTTGAGATCCGGGGTCCTTTTATACAAAACATCACCGCTCAAGAAGAAACCGCTCGCATGCCGCCTAATGGTTCTTTTCTGATCTCCAGTGGCTTGCTCGGGGTATTCCTGTGTTTTCAGAAATCTCTTGATATCATGATACCAGGACTGACTGCTGGGTTCCGCCTCAACCGCATTACAATACCCGTGCTTTTCTTTGATTTGAATCTCCAGAGGGTCAATATGGGCATTGCCTGGGTAAGGCAGCATTGAAGCTAGAGTGGCGAGTGCATCGGCTAGTTCATTATGACACCGAGGGATATACCTGAACTCTATCGACTTGAAGCGTTTGGTGAGATCTTCCACATGCTGTCGATAGGGAATGAGCTTAACATCTCGAGTCTCCCACTCCCCTTGGGCTTGCCGGATAATCAAATCAGAGTCCCCCATGATTAATAAATCTTCAACATCTTGGTCAATTGCCATATTCATGCCCATGATACAAGCTTCGTACTCAGCCGTATTGTTTGTGCAAAAGAATCGGAGCCTAGCTGTAGCTGGGTAGTGGTGACCATTGGGCGATATCAAGATTGCCCTAATGCCTACACCTCTTGCATTTACTGCTCCATCAAAGAACATTTTCCAAGCACGAGTGTCCTCAGAGATGGCTTCCACTGAATTTACCTCCTCATCCGGGAAATAGGTGCTTAATGGTTGGTATTCCTCGTCAACCGGGTTTTCAGCCAAATGATCTGCCAATGCCTGGGCCTTCATTGCCGTGCGAGTAACATAGACTATGTCAAATTCAGTGAGCAAGATTTGCCATTTTGCCAGCCTCCTAGTGGGCATCGATTTCTGGAATATGTATTTCAAAGGATCCAACCTGGTTATTAGATAGGTGGTGTGGGCTTGAAGATAATGTCTCAGCTTTTGAGCGACCCATGTCAGAGCGCAGCATGTTCTTTCCAACAAAGTGTATTTGGCCTCATAGCTGGTGAACTTCTTGCTTAGATAGTAAATTGCCTGCTCTTTTCTCCAGTTATATCATGCTGCCCAAGAACACAGCCGAAAGAATTTTCTAACACTGTCAGATACAAGAAGAGGGGTCGCCCATGCTCCGGTGGGACCAATACTGGAGGATTTGACAAATATTCCTTGATTTTGTCGAAGGCCTCTTGACATTCGGATGTCCATTTGATAGCCGCATCTTTCTTCAACAGTTTGAATATGGGCTCACAGGTGGTAGTCAGTTGAGCGATGAATCGACTGATATAGTTTAACCTGCCCAATAAGCTCATCACATCTTTCTTAGTTCTTGGAGGAGGTAAATCTCGAATGGCCTTTATCTTTGTGGGATCTAACTCAATACCTCTCCTGCTGACTATGAAACCCAGTAGCTTGCCTGATGGGACTCCGAAAGCACATTTAGCTGGATTCAACTTCAGATCATACTTGCGCAACCGTTCGAAGAACTTTCTCAAATCTCGAACGTGGTCATTCTGAGTTCGTGACTTAATGATTACATCATCCACATACACCTCTATTTCTTGATGCATCATATCATGGAAAATGGTGGTCATGGCTCTCATATAAGTTGCCCCAGCATTCTTCAGCCCAAATGGCATGACCCAATAACAGTAGGTACCCCAGAGTGTAGTGAAAGCTGTCTTCTCGGCATCTTCTTCATCCATCAACACCTGATGATATCCTGCGTAACAATCCACGAAGGACTGTATTTCATGTTTGGCGCAGTTATCAACAAGGATGTGAATGTTAGGTAACGGGAAATTGTCTTTGGGACTTGCCCTATTCAAATCTCGGTAATCCACACACACCCGGGTTTTCCCGTCTTTCTTTGGCACTGGAACCACATTGGCTAACCATGTAGTATATCGGACCACTCGGATTACCCCCGCCTTCAACTGTTTTGTGATTTCTTCTTTGATCTTATCACTGATATCAGTTTTAAACTTCCTTTGCTTTTGCTGTACTGGAGGACAATCGGGGTAAATTGGCAATTTGTGCACCACTAGATCCATACTCAGTCCTGGCATGTCGTCATACGACCAAGCAAACACATCTTTAAATTCGAACAGGAGTTGGATTATTGCATCTCGAGTTTGATCATCTGTGTGAATGCTTATTTTGGTTTCCCTTATTTCTTCGGCAGTTCCCAAATTAACCGGTTCAGTGTCATTCAGGTTTGGCTTAGGTTTGTTCTCAAATTGTTCCAGTTCTCGATTTATTTCCCTAAAAGCCTCTTCTTCATCATATTCCGGTTCTTGATTCATTATTTCACAATTAGACAGCGTGTTTGAGTCTGGGCATGAAGTCCGCAAGCATGTCATGTTATTTAAAGCCGCGTTATTATAACTGAAAAGAAAAGAGGAAAAAGGAAAAATAACCAGAATTAGAAATAAAAGAAAGATGGACGATGAAATATTGATTTTATTTCTTGGAATCGGAAAGATAACAGGGTTTACATTCAGGAATTTAAAGACAAAAAACTAAAAGAAACACCCGAGCTACACCCTGAGATAACTCGGGATGCAGAAAAGATGGCAGGGCTAGTCTACCGGGACTCCCGCCTGATCGGGAATGGCGTAGCCTTCAAGTTTTGGAGTTTAGCATCTGGTCCCATATAGAGCACCTCAGCGGTGCTAGTCCCTTCCCCTGGCTGAACCATGTTGGTTTCATAAAGCATTTGTCTCATAGCTCTACATATATCTTCGATTTCCTCAGCTGTGAACACCTCATCGTCCTCTTCTTTGCCATACTTGGCCTTGACAAAAGTATCATAGAGATGTGGCAATGGTTGTGGCAGAACCCATCCTTCTTTCTTTCTTTCCTTGGCCCATTTCTCATCATCTGGGGTAGGGTGGAAGCCTATTCCAAAAAACTTTTCTGCTATGGGTAGAGTTACCGGCTCAGATATTCCTTGTAAAGCTTTTCCCAACCCTTTCCCTGGCTTGAAACCGTGTCTAATCATTTCTCTGGTCACCATGATTGAAGCATTAGACAGGAAAGGCTGAGGACAAGGATTTCCCTCCTCGTGCTGATCTGCTACCATAATCTCAAAGGCTTGATACACAATATGCTCACTTCCTTCCCGCGCCTCCAAACATGGGATAGATGGATCACGATAAATGGACTGCTCGTCTTCTCCGTGGACCACGATTTCCTGGTCTTCATACTCGAATTTTACCATTTGGTGGAGAGTAGAGGGCACAGCTCCTGCAGCATGGATCCAGGGCCTCCCCAGAAGGAAGTTATAAGATGTATCTATGTCCAACACCTGGAAGGTCACCTCGAACTCTACTGGACCTATGGTCAATATCAAGTCGATTTCACCGATGGTATCCCTCTTAATACCATCAAAAGCTCTCACACAAACATTATTTGGACGAATCCTTCCTGTCCCAATTTCCATCCTTTGCAGTGTAGAGAGTGGGAAAATGTCAACCCCCGATCCTCCATCTACCATGACTCGCTTGACATAATAACCTTCACACTTGACGGTATGTAAGGCTTTGTTATGAGCTACGCCTTCCGGAAGCAAGTCATTTTTACTGAAAGAGAGTTGATTGATGGCGAAGAACCTTTCTGCCATCCTTTCGAGCTGTTCGACTGAAGTTTCAACTGGTACGTATGCCTCATTCAGAGTTTTCATTAAGATCTTCTGATGTTCGGAAGATTTCGTCACCAATGATAGCAAGGACACCTGTTCAGGATATTTCCTCAATTGATCCACTGTTTCATAATCAGGCATCTTCATTTTCTGGAAGAAGGCTTCTGCTTCCTCAGCACTCACTGGCTTCTTGGACGGAAAGCGCTTTCGAGCGGCATTGTTTACCTCCTGTACATTTGAATATTTCTCAACAGAGGTTTTCCCTGGAAGTTCCCCCGAAATTTCTTTGCCCTTGTATGTAACCACTGTTTGCTGATAGTTCCATGGCACTGCAGAGGGGTCTGTCATTGGCTTTTGTGGTACGCGTCCAATAACCACTGGCTCATTCAGCCGAGGCGGTTTAATTGTCCCCCGTACCACATAAGCTCCTTTCGGTACGTATATTGGTGTTTCCCTTTTTACTTCAACCTTCCTTGGAGCACTGACAACTAATGGTTTTTCTTGGCGTCCTCGCGGAACATAGAGAATTCCGTTCTTAGGAGGTTCCGTCTCTACTTTTGTCTCAGGTTTCTTCTCAGGCTCAGTTTTGACACTTTTATTCTTCTTCTCCCCTTTCCCTTGCTTCGGGGGTACCTTGGGTTTCTTTTCTGCGTCGGCAATGGCAATTATGGCTTTCAAATCTGGATCAAATCCCTGTCTTCACAGATCATCCCGATTACCGGCCCGTTGTTGTGAGTGGGCAATGGGTTATTAGTCACATTCGGGGCTTCTTCATCCCTCAACACTATTTTCCCTTGTTCAATCAAATCTTCCACAGCTTTCTTCAATGTCCAGCAGTTATCAGTACTATGCCCTTCAGCTCCTGAATAGTAGGCACAATGGACCCCTCGTTGATAAGCCGGAGATTCCGGGTTCTGCCTGTTTTGGGGAATAGGCTGCAGTAAATTCATCTGGACGAGTTTCGAGAACAAACTGGAGTAAGGTTCACCAATTGGCGTAAAATTTGGTCGTTTGGGTAGTTCTCGAGGGCGGAAGCTATTTTGCGGTGGTCGGGGGTTATACTGGTTCTAGTAAGGAGGTTGATTTCTTTGGAATGGAGGTGGATTTCGGTTAGCTTGTGGTTGCGGTCGGCCGAAGGATTGTGCATTCATGACCGCATAAGGTGTAGGGGCATAGGCCATACCAGTATGAGGATAGTAGTCTTGAGGGGTTCTTTTAGAGAATACCGGTCCAGGAGCAGGGCATGGTGGAGCAGTGAAGATGTTAGGAGCTGCTCCCGCTGGGAACACCTGGGGGCGGACCTCAGAAGGTGTTCCGACGAAATGAGCGGTCATGGTAGGTTGTCCAAAAGGGGTATGAGGATGACTGATAGGGACAGTAGTAGCACCTCCAGCTCTAGGGAATAACTCTGGGAATCCGGGAATGTGCTTGGAGGTTCCTTTCCATTGTTCCAAGCATCCCACATTTCCATCAATCGCAGGCGCAAGATCCGATTTTCTTCGCCTGTAAAAGATTCAGAGGCCGGGACCCCCGAGATGGGGCTGTCTTCAGAGATGGGGACTGCGGGCAAAGTCATTTCTGTAGACATTTCCACACTTCCTTTCGATCTGGTAAAGTATTGATGTGATGCCAGCTTACCACAACCAACCACCGTTTCTAAAGGCTAAGCTGGAAATTGACAGCAACACACGGTTAGTTTGAGACAAGTAACAGATAGGTAATCGCACATTGGGGTGTGATGCACCTATACAGTTAAACGGATGTATACATGTTTGCACTGGTTGCATGCGTCATCCCGGCTTTTCTTTTTCTATTTTCTCTTCTTTTGATTTCTATTCTTTGTTTTTTTCTTGTTTTTCTTTCTCTTTCTATTTTCTCTCAATTTTCTTTTCCCTCTATTTTTTTTCATTTTCTGCTTTTCCCTTTTCTTTTGCCGTGGGTTTTCTCTCGATTCCTTATTTTCTCTTTTTGCGTTTCTTTTTCTCTTGTTTTTCTTTTATTTCCTCTCTTTTTAGGGTTACGGTCGAATCCTATGGAGATTGCCTACGTACCATGACCCCGCATGGATCAGACCAAGCGTAGTTCTTGCAGAATAAAAGTAAAGCAGAAGCAAACATATTTTTGGGAATTTCAATTTTATTGATAGCAACTACGTCTATTACAAAGGCTCTAATGCAGAAAAGAACTACAGACTCCGCCCTCCCTATTCTAGTTCAAACAAAAATACGGGCTCCATCGACTGACTAACTTTTAAGGAAATACAGACGCCAGCAGAAACGGAAATACAGACTCAAATGACAAATTCTAGTAGAAAAAGAAATACAGACTCAAAAGACAATCATGAATACATTAAAGCTCCTGGTGCCCGCGGGACATCGTTCGGACCTCGCCGCGGGCCTATATGCAAGTTCCCCTTGAAGTCTGTCCAGGTCACTTATTATCTGCTTCACAAATATCATTACTGATGCGAAGAAGGTGGTACGGGTCATGTTCTCGCACATTTGGCATTTCCTGGTAATAGAATGAGCAACGGTTAAGATTCTCTCTCTGACTCTGCCTTTTTCTTGAAGCAACCGCCCTATCTGTTGGGTCCTAGCCTCCAAAGTTTGCTCAGCTGCCTGGCTTTGTTCCCGGAGTTGTTGCAAGTCCATTTCTAATTGTGCCAATGCCATGTAACAATGCTCTCTTTCAACTTTGAATTCTTTTGCCTGTTTAATCATTCTGTTCTCTGTGGCAATGACCATTTTCTTTAATCCTGTGACCTCATTGTCATATTCTTCTTTCAACTGTTTAACCATGCGGGCCCGTTCTTCCGAGTTTTTAGCCAATTGTTTCCGAACCCCAGCTAATTCCTTTTCCGCTTTGTTGAGGTCAAAACTGTAGTCATTCACTTTTTGCCTTAGATTTTCTATAAGCTTTACATCTTTGTTGCTCCTGACGGGATCTTCGGCCGCTAGCTTCATCTTTTGGATTTGGGCTCGTAAGGCTTCATTCTCTTTAGCCAATTTCTTCCTCTCACCCTCATCAGCTGCGGCTTGCACGTTGTTTTCAAAGTGGAGGTTTTGGACTTGTTTTTCCAGTACTCCTATGCGGGCCCTGTATTCCCTTTCTTTTTCCAACCAACCCCACTGATCCTGTGATGATTCGACAAAGTCCTGGAGGTGTGGTCGTTTGGCTGGCCTCTCATACTCATGTTCTCTCCTGTACCAAGCAAGATATCCTGGCGATACTTCACCTTTGGCTCGATCCTGTACGCAAGTATTTGCCTTTAAATATTGACATTCATTCCAAATCTGGCGCACTCGTGCCTGAGGAAACTGTCCATCAGGGCTAATCTCAATTACCTGAGCACTAAGATCCTCATCTTGTGGCACTATTTGGCATCTCCCAAGTTGTCTCAAAACCCGATATGGAGCGTAAGGCTGGATGCTTCTAAGTCCCATCAAGAGAAGATGTGACCTAGCTGCTGACATATACATGATTTCATCAACGGGTAACCATCCAAGCGTCCATTGTATCTGACTGGCGGTGAGAGTCCAAAAGTATGATGTCCAGGCGGTTACTCCTTCAGGTAAGCTGACCCCGTTAATCCTTGTGTAGAACTCCCTGATGCAGGTTTTCTCAGATGAACCATAACTTAGGAATTGAGGACGGTGGCACAAGTGTTCAGTCATCCACATTTGCAACAAGAGATTACACCCTTCAAAGAAATTCCCTCNTACTTCTCAAATTTTGGTGTTTTGAACCCTGACGGCAAGTGTACATGAGGGAACATACATAGGTCTGTATAGGAGACACTCTTTTGCCCGCTCAGTCCTTGCATGTTTTTCAAGCTCTGCTCGAGGCTTCTCATTCTCTTCGCCATCTCCTCCTGCTCTGGGGCTTTGGGGGTTTTGTCTTGCCCTGGTGTAAGCTCGTATGGTGGTGGCTGAGAGTAATTATATGTGGGATATTGAGGAGGATCCACCGGAAAGACAGGGTTTTGGAAGGTGAATGCTGAGGGATCAAAGGCAGGCCTTGGAAGTGAAGGTTGTGTTGTAGCAGGGCACGGTGGAGCAGTGAAGATGTTAGGAGCTGCCCCTGCTGGGAACACCTGGGGGCGGACCTCAGAAGGTGTCCCGACGAAGTGAGCAGTCATGGTAGGCTGTCCCAAAGGAGTATGAGGGTGACTGATAGGGACAGTAGTAGCACCTCCAGATCTAGGGAATAACTCTGGGAATCCGGGAATGGTGCTTGGAGGTTCCTTTCCGTTGTTCCAAGCATCCCACATCTCCATCAATCGCAGGTGCAAGATCCGATTTTCTTCATCTGTAAAAGATTCAGAGGCCGGGACCCCCGAGATGGGGCTGTCTTCGGGTATGGAGATAGCAGGCAAAGTCATTTCAGATGACATCTCTGTATTTCCTTTGGATCTGGTGAAATAGCGATGTGAAGCCAGCTTACCACAAACCAACCACTGTTTCTTAAAAAGCTCAGCTGGAATGGACAGCAGCAACGGTTAGTTTTGAGATAAACAACAGATAGGTAACCGCACATTGGAATGCGATGCACCAATATAGTTAAATGAATATCTACATGTTTGCTTCAGTTGCATGCGTCATCCCGACTTTTCTCTTGTTTCTTTTCTTTCTTTTTCTTTTGTTTTTATCTCATTTTTCTTTTCCCTCTATTTTTCATTTGCTGCTTTTCCTTTTTCTTTTGCCATGATTTTTCTCTTGATCCGGGATATGGAGTTTCAAAGGGATCTCGCTCAGGACCGAGAAGGTTTCGATGTTACTTGAATTTATCCTGGACAAGGAATTTTAAGGAAAAGTCTGACTATTTAAAGAAAGCTGACTTATTGTGACTTAAAAGAAAAGTGGCTATTTTTTTAAAAATTTTATTTAAGAAAGCAAAGACTTGGTTTTGCAAATACGGCCTCTCAGCACTTCTGGGAGGGAGATTTTAAGGCTGTGCCTGCAAACCATTTAAAAATCACTCAAGGTAGCTGTTCTTGCAAAAACAGCCTTCCGGCGCCTTTTTTTGGGGACATTCGGCTTATTTTAAACAAGAATGGCGGCACCCGACTTATTTTGACAAAAAGTTAAAGTCTTGGTATTTTTGGCTATTTTTGAAAAAGGGTGATTGGACCCGATGAGGGTTGCCTACGTATCTCACATCCGGTGAGAATCAAACCAGCGTAGTTCGGGCAGATTGGGAATTGATTTGAACTTTGAAAATTTTAAAAGTAAAAAGAAAAATACTTTTTGTTTGAGTTTTTCATTTGTTTTCTCTTTTTTCAAAGGAAAAAAGAAAATATTTTTGGATTTTGGATGTAACCTCTTAATTTTCGAAAGAGGGACTTCTTTAAGAAAAGTGTTTTGAATTTCTGAGCTTTTATTTATTTATAAAAGTACTTCTAAAGAAAAGCAAAAATATTTTTGGACTTCAAAATTTTTTTTTTTCAAAATTTTTATTGACATTTACAAAAAAAAAGACTTCTAAAAAAAAATAAGAGTATTTTTGGATTTTTATTTCTGATTTCTTTTTTGGATTTTTGGAAAAATACTTCAAAATGAAGGAAACCTGTATTTTTGGATTTTGATTTTTATTGATTTTTCTTTTTATTTCATTGAAAAGACATTAGAAAGAAGCAAACCATTTTTTTTTTAGAGTTTTAAAAAACCTATTTTTACTCTTTTTACTTTTTGCTTTTTTTTTTTACAAAAATTCCAGCAGCATTTCGGTACTATTTTGGTCATTGGTTTTTCAAAACACTATGGTCACCCTCACTTAGTCCTAACACTGCTTATTTTCTCAATTTTCTCTCATTTAGACAAGCCGGTTCNGGCCAATTTCTTTCTCTCACCCTCATCAGCCGCGGCTTGCACGCTGTTTTCAAACTGGAGGTCTTGGACCTGTTTTTCCAATGCTCCTATGCGGGCCCTGTATTCCCTTTCTTTTGCCAACCAACCCCACTGATCCTGTGATGATTCGACAAAGTCCTGGAGGTGTGGTCTTTTAGCTGGCCTCTCGTACTCATGTTCTCTCCTGTACCAAGCAAGATATCCTGGCGATACTTCACCTTTGGCTCGATCCTGTACGCAAGTATTTGCCTTTAAATATTGACATTCGTTCCAAATCTGGCGGACTCGTGCTTCAGGAAACTGTCCATCAGGGCTAATCTCAATTACCTAAGCACTATGATCCTCATCTTGTGGCACTATTTGGCATCTCCTAAGTTGTCTCAAAACCCGATATAGAGCGTAAGGTTGGATGCTTTTAAGTGCCATCAAGAGAAAATGTGACCTAACCGCTGACATATACATGATTTCATCAACGGGTAACCATCCAAGCGTCCATTGTATCTGACTGGCGGTGAGAGTCCGAAAGTATGATGTCCAGGCGGTTACTCCTTTAGGTAAGCTGACCCCGTTAATCCTTGTGTAGAACTCCCCGATGCAGGTTTTCTCGGATGAACCATAACTCAGGAATTGAGGACGGTGGCACAAGTGTTCAGTCATCCACATTTGCAACAAGAGATTACACCCTTCAAAGAAATTCCCTCCCGCTTTGCAAGCTGTGAGAGCTCGGAGGATTTCAGCTATTATCATGGGTGCAAGAGTGCTTTTGGCTTGAGTCATTAAAGTATTGACGACCCCGGTTATTCTTATGTCAATGTTTCCATCTTTCCTTGGAAATACCAAAAGTCCCAGAAAAACCACCATAAAAGCAAAACGCCTATGTTCTTCCCATTTTTGGCGGTTTCCTTTACTACATATCTTGTTTTCCGGGTTATTGAACCCTCCGATGTGGCCATATCTATGGTATATGAAGTGTGGAGTACAAAAACCCTTTGCCATCCGGATTGTGGACCGTTCTGATTATCTTCAGTGAGTCTAAGAACATGTGCACAGCTACAGTTCTTGGGGCAACCAAGTATTTTTGTCTTAAAGGCACCTCATTATTTCCAATGTACCCGGCTATCTCCTCCAAGGTCGGGGTTAGTTCAAAGTCCGAGAAATGGAAGACGTTATGTGCCGGGTCCCAACATGTGACCAATGCTCTGATGATGTCTCCCCGAGGCACAATTTCTAGCAAACCAGTAAGCCCTTTCAAATACTTTTTGACCTCGTCCTGTCCTTCTTTACCCAGATTGTTCCACCATAGACGCAACTCCAGAGGGATTTTAGTCATGATTGAGAAAGGTTCATTTTGAATCGTGTTCATCCTGCACATTTATTAAGGTGATTTAATCACTTATTTTGACCTAAAAGGAAAAAATAACAAATGACACTATTTTGTTCAAATTTCCAATTTAAAACAAGCAACCGGTTTCGTGGATACGGCCTTTCAGCACTTCGTAAAGAAGATTTTAAGGCTGTGCCCGCTAACCGTTGGAATTGACCCAAGGTGGTTGTTTTTGCAAAAACGGCCTTCCGGCGCCCTTTTGGGGACATTCGGCTTATTTTAAAACAAGAATGACATCACCCGACTTATTTTGACAAAAACTAAAATTTTGGTATTTTGGCTATTTTTGCAAAAGGGTGGTTGGACCCGATGGGGGTTGCCTACGTATCTCACATCCGGTGAGAATCAAACCGGCGTAGTTCGGGCAGATTTGCCAAAATCAAAACTATTTTGAAACCACATTTTTCTTTCGAATTTTCCAAACATTTTCTTTTCTCTTTTTCATTTTTCAAAAAAAAAAAAAATGCGGCAGCATTTCGGTACTATTTGGGCATTGGGGTTTTTTCAAAACAAATGGTTACCCTCACTTAGTCCTAACACTGCTTATTTTCTCAATTTTCAACTCATTTAGACGAGCCGGTCAACATGCAAAGTCAAGCAAATAAATGCGCAAGTAGCACTTAGGATGCATCAGGATGGTCAATTCATTTTAGGTCACCTGTCCTAGACAGACCTAACCCCTGTGTTGAGTCCCCTAAGTCAAATGCACATGATGCAAACAAACGTCCTACTAGGGATCCGGCATGAGGTCGAGTTATTCTAGGTTCAAAACCTGGGTATATGTTCTAGACTGTGTACCCGAACGGACAACTCGAGTCGAGCAGGGGGCTACGTACCGGGGACCCGCAAGATCGTCCGGCTTAGTAACTTGTCCGAGCCTCTTTCTTATTTCAGGGTATGACACTAACAGAATAGGGAGTCTCAACCAGTAAGCACATCCCCGGAGGTGAGAAGAGAAGGGTTTCGGCATAGTTTATACACAATTCAGATAATATCAAAGCGGTAAAGCATTTAGCACATATAGCATGGAACATGTAGAAAAATCAGATAAAGCCAAATATAACAATTATACTAAGCTCGAATTCTTGAACCCTGAATCGAAATTCTGGGTTCGATCCCCAGCAGAGTCGCTAGAGCTGTCACACCTCATTTTTTACACACCTACCCCGAAGGATAATATATAAAGGAGTTTTTCCATTTAAAGTGACATTATTCGAAATGGGATTATTTATTTATTTAGAGTCGCCACATGGGAAAGGATTGGCTTTTGGTGTCCCAAGTCACCGATTTAATTTAGATCCCAAATCGAGGAAAACTCGACTTCCCAATTGGAGTCTGCGAACCAGAAATTCTGAATAAGGAATTCTGTTGACCCGAGGGAAGGTGTTAGGCACCCCCGGATCCCGTGGTTCTAGCACGGTCGCTTAAATTGCTATAAATGGCTAAAAATATGATTTTAATACATGTTTTCACTTATGCGTCTTTTAAAATATAAACCGCTTTTATTATTATTTTTTAAAGAGAATTGCAACGTCGTGAAAATGCGTCTCGAACCACGTCACATAAATGCACCCGCGGTTTTTGACACATTTCGACTTCGTTGAGATTTGGATTTGGGTCACATAAATGTGCACCCGTATTTAGGAAGGTAAAATTATTTAAGTAACGGGCCTAAAGCAACTAGCGTATTATTAACTTTGTGGGAGGCCGTGAAATTCACTAAACGGCATGTCCCGAATTCTAAGTATTTTAATGGAGGTATTTTAGGAGAGCCACGCAATTTATGATTTTTGTTTGGCGCGACGCACCTCGATCTCATTTTTTAAAGGATATTCGAATAATTAACACTAGCTATAACTAAAGTTCTAATTAATTAATTAAAGGGCGGGTATGGAAAAGACTCAATTATTTCATTCAAGGGGAAAGCCAGGCCCAAGACCAATATGCCACAACCCAATAAGAAAGAAAAATATTTGAAAGAAAAGGCAGGTTTGGGCCCCAAGATCAAGCCCAGATTCGAACAAGGGCAATTTCAATTTGAAGAGGTCCTTAGCTCGAATCCGCCGCTTAACTTGGAAAGCCAAATGCTTATATATTGAGTTAAAAAAACATTAGATAAAAGAAAACATTAGCCCGTGTCTTTCAGCATTTTGGGCCCAAGAATGAGCCCAATTTGTTTGAGAAGAGGAACACACCGGCAAACATACAAAAGCCCACACATTAAATCTTAATAGCAATTGAAATCAGCCTCGTGCTAAATGGGTTGTGCGTCAAATGAAAACACAACTGAGGTGAATTACTGCCAATTGGACTCAAAGCTGGCCCAATCTAGATGAGGCATGCTTGAGTCAAATATCAAGTGGGTCATGGATCCAACCCATAATAAAACCATTTCAATTTTAAATGCAGTCCAACAGGGTAGCCTTACTGCTTTGACTTGATCGGATAAATCATTAACTAATAAAATCATTTTTGTTTTGAATTATCATGGCATATAAGGCATTAAGAGATTTAAGATATCCTATTCTAAGTGCAAAGTCTAATCCAAACCATCCGACAGAACTTTCTCTTTTGGTTACAACAAACTATCTCATCACACCATAAGCATGACAATTACAACCATATTGAACCATATATTAGCAAGCTAAGAACCTAATTCGACTCAAGAATGCAGGCCAAACTCTGAAACAAATAATAACAAGATGAAACCTCAAAAAATGAGCTCCGGTACTAGTTACTAGATTTCAACAACAAGATCAATTAGAAAAAGCCAAATACTAACTAATACTATCTGCTTCATCTACAATTAATCTATACATTAGTCAAAGTTCCAAAGTCACATGATGATTATGAAATTGAAAGGACGAAAATGTGAAGCTCATAGACAACATCATATTTATTTCCTTCTTAAACTCATGCTTCAAACTACAGGTTAGGTGACATCCATGAAGATCGAGATATACCTGGAAGAAGAAGGAAATAAAGCAGAAGTAAGAACTGCAGGCTCAGCAAAATGGAAACAGCAGCAAGGCAGCAATGAACTTAACCCAGGAATGACCAAAAGAAAACCATCTTTGAGGTAAATCCAGGATCAGTAATCAAGGGATGTTCAGTAAACAAACAACAGTCGAAATTGGACCCCAAAACTCTTGCTAATCAACCAACATCAAACCATTTTGCCCTTTAGATCTAAAAATGATTTCAGAACTTGAAAGTTTCAAAGATCAACCAATCTTAATGGAACAGTGTTTACTGTAGGATTTCTTAGCATTTTTTTTTGTTCTGATTTTTCAGGATTTTATCTCTAAAGTCTAAAATATGATCTCTCTCTGTGTATTTTCAGCTCTTTAATTCTGTAGGCTCTCCAATCTTTTTACTCTCTAAAATCTCTCAATTTTGCAGAATTCTTAGCTCTTTATTGGGGCTCTTTTCTATATCCTTCTAAGGCAAGGAAGTAATGCCTTTATAGGCAAGTAAGTAGGGCATCTCTGCAGATTTTATTTTGCACTTTAACCCTCCCCCTTAATTTCATTTTTTGCCAATTAGTCCCACACTTTCTGACTTGCTACCCAAGTTAAACGATCATACTTCTGAAATTCAATAAAAATCCCCCACCCAAGTTTCCTAGAAACTTCCTAATTAGTTACTAAGATTCCCTAGCATGAATTACCCAAGCTACCCTTCAATGCCCTGTTATTTACCCTGCACCTATTGTATTACCCTAGCCCCCTTTTAACCTATTTAAAACACTATCAGCTATAACCAAACAGATTAACTAATTAAAACTAAATAGTAACAATCATGGAATCACTGATAACAAACAATAAAAATCAAACAATGACTAAAATCAAACTATAGAAATTAAAGATAGAAAAGAACAACAATCAAAGCAGAATGAATCCTAATCGAATAAAATCCAACTAAAACCAAACTAAAATCAGAAATCAGAACAAGCAAGTAACCAGAATTAATCAAAAATCAAACAAAAAATCAGAACCAACTCAAGAAATCAATCAAGACAAAATCGAACAATATTAAAAAAGAAACAATGAAAATTAAACTAGAAGTTAAAAAAAAAATATGAGAACCGGAACATTCAAACAAGAAATGTAATCAAAAGAGAAGGAACTCACTGATTTTGGTCTTCTACTTGATTGATTCTCGAAATTGATTTTTTTTGTTAATGTTATATGTTTATTTTGTTAAAATAAAACATATAACATTAGTAAAAAAATCATTCGAGTGAAGAAATCCCCAAAACAGTGTGGAACTTCGAAACCCTAGATCTAAAATAAAAGGGGTTTCGGTTGGATTTGAAGGGTTCTAGTTTGGGATTTGGGAAGAGGGAGGTTAGGGGAGTATAGGGTGTGAGTTTGGTCGAATTTGGATGAGTTTGCGTTTTGGCCAGATTTTTCGATCTGATATTCGAGACGTTTGGGTGAGATTTGAAGGAAACGGGGGTCGGATTTGGAAAGGGGAGGTGAAGGAGCAGCGGTGGTGAAATTTTGGTGGCCATCAAAGATCCGCCGCCGGCGGAGACGATTTCCGGCAGGTGGCGGAGGGCGGAGGGTGGAGGGCAGCGGTGAACGGTGGGGTTGGGGTGTCCGGTGAGAGATGAGAGAGATGAGAGGGTAGGGGGGTCTGGAGGGGGGTGGTGTCATTTGGACATATATATATTAAATGATGTGGGCTTCAGGACCGTCCGATCAAGAAACCTCGACGGTCCTGATTAAAAACCCCACAAAAACGACGTCGTTTGACTGACCTGGGGCTGGACCAGATTGGGGTTTGGGTTTGGACTGGGTTGGAAGGGATTTTTAACGGGTTTTGGCTTGGGCCGGCCCAAAACAATGGGTATTTTATTAAGACCTCCATTTCTTTAATTTCTTTCTTTTCAAATTAAAACTTAAAAGTCTAAATTAATTCTAAAAACTAAATTAACCTACCCAATCTATTTAATAATGACACAATTAATTAACTACCAAATTTAAAGGAAATCTAACCAAAATCAAAGCTAAAAAAATAAAGCAAAAATAACTCATTTTTGTGATTTTTATATTTTTTGTGAAATCCTAATTACTAATTAATCTAAAATATATAAGATTAAATCCTAAATGCAAATGCAATGCGAATTTTTGTATTTTTTATGAATTATGTTAAATAAAAATGCACACAGTAAAAATGCAAATAAACACGAAAATTGTGCAATTAATTCCTACAAATTAAAAAATTAAAAGAAAAAAATCTTAAATTTAAGAAATCTGTAGGAGTAATTCGTGCGAGGCAAAAATCACATGCTCACGCATATAACTAACTGAACTAAACAGTGACTAAGAAGTGTTACATTTTCTATGAATAAAAGAAAACATAGCTCCAGCAAAGGATTCTGTCGAAAGCCATATTGTCCTCACAAATAGTGTTGATCTCCCAAAGAGCAATCACTTTGTTAAGAACCTGGATGACTGCAAATAAATCCTGTCAACAAAACTTGCATCATATTCTAACCTATAAACACAATGTGGTTGGACATACCAACTATACTAGAGTGCAAAATACAGATAAAATACGTCGCCTAAGAGCTAGTCTACAAATATCAGTCTATACAGTTGTATACCAGGCATTCTAGATGTCCATACACTCAATAAGATTCATCAAGAGAAGAGGAAACAAATTTCCCTAGCATCCATCGAGACAACTTCTTATAAACATAACACTGCTATCTTCATCTAGCAATAACTGAAAACCATAACTTTTAGCTCAATGGACTTGAAAATCTAAATGCCAAAATCTCCACAGGCCATCATTGGCTACTTATCTAATAATTTCTTCAATTTTCTCTTCAAAGCCTTATTGAAAGCATCCTCCGACAGTGACAACATCTGGTTCAGTAACAACCTTACACCCGTCTGAGTCATAATGGCGAACCTGGGCTTGATTCTCTCTTCTAAACTATAACCAAAATACTGAGGAAACTTGACCAATTCTGCTCTTGGATAACCCATGGTCAGAAAGAAATCCCATTTTAAGATCAACTTAGCCAAGCTAAAAGTATATAGAGCACCGTATCTTGACACCATTGCGGCAACTTCTGCCATATTGAATCCCTTATCCTTGAAGAATTCAGTAACAGGCTTAACGTTAGCCTCAATGCTAAGACCAAAAGTTTGAGGGCATCGGTAAAGAAGAACTCCAACATCAACCCCCATTGAACGGAAGTACTCAGTTGCAGGCCTTAGCTTGTCCTCCACACTATAACTTATGATGTTCGGACATCTGGTTAGAACCTTGCTCACACTCTCAGCAGATAAACCCATTTCATAAAGAAAGTCTACAGTTGCTCTCAGTTTCGGCCTGCTGTAAGTGAGAAGTGCAGGAAAACGGTAGATTACTTTAGCCCACTGTTCTTTATCAACGCCCAGTTCTTCCAAAAATGCCATTGTTGGAATTAAATTCTCTGAGAGGCTAATTCCACATAGTTGAGGCCTTTTGCTGAGAATGGTTGGAATCTGTGATCTTGGCACTCCTAGATCAAGGAGAAACTCAACAACTGGTTTGATTTTTCCCTCAAGACTATAGTAGGCAAAAGCAGGAAACTTGCGTGTGATTACTCTAATCGTTTCAATGTCCATACCCAGCTCAACAAGGTATAAAATATGTGGAGGAAGCTTTCCAGTCGGTCCAATATCACTGACTCGTGCCAGAGCCTTCAGCTTCTTGGAGTCGAGGACAGCACTAGGAGGTGAAGCTGGTGTGACAGGAAGAGGTACTTTTTCAATAGTTTCTTCTATTTTTTCCAGAACAGGTGGGTTCGGAAAGCTCTCCACAACATCCACTAGAATACTTCCATATTCCTCGTGGAGGGCCTCAAGGTATGGAATGAGAGCATCCCTAATCTCAAGAGTTGTTAGTTCTCGTCCTGCAAATTAAAGGAAGTTCATCATTGACAGATGAACTTAAACAGAGAACAACACTGTGAATATAGGCAGAACACATTCTGCATATTCACATACGTACAGGCAAAGAAGAAAGTGGAGGAGCAAGAGAATGAATCTATTTAAACCGAACCTACGAGGTAGCGAGACTTGTGAACAGAATGCAGACGCGAGACAAGGTGATCAATAAAAGGCTCTGATTTGTTGATAACTCTTGCTGAAAGAGCATTGCTTAAACCCTGTTTCTTCAGAAACAATGTCAAGACAGCCTTTGCTTCTTCCTTTTCTGCAGCTACAAGGTTTGAGGGCACCACCCTTAAGTTAAAAGAACCATCTATCTCGGATTCAGCTGTCGATCAAAGAAAATGTACAAACATTATGGCAAACCAATAAGAGCACTGGTTGGAGGAGTTCCAAATGATGGTTCCAACAGTTAATTTGGGGTAACACAACTGATATTCAAAATTTAGAAACTTACAATACTTCGCTCGGCAAAAGAAAACCTTCTGAGGAAAAGACAGTTCAATCCTGAAGAAAGTTTAACTAATTATTCAACCCCAACTTAAAGAGAAAAAGATATGCCAACAAAACCAAGAGTTACATGTCTATATAGAAGTATAACCAAATCTTATGCCTGTGTAATGGTAAAACCATGTACTGCTTATATTACGTCTTCTTTTCATATGGTTGGGGAAAAGAGGAGGCATTTAGAGTTCTTATCCTAGACAAGTGATACTGTTATATCACACAACTACTGGAGTGTGCTGTGAGAGAATATTAGCATAGAACAACTATGCCTCAATCGCAAGCAAGTTGGGGCCAGTTATATGAATCCTCATTGTCCTTATCACTCCATGTAAGTCCATATCAGTACAACACTATTAGAAATTAGTTTCTCCCGCAGTAGAAGTTTTCTACATGTTCTACAAACATAATATAGCTCCATTTTAAGTCCATCTGAGTAAAATATTATTAAAAATTAGGTTATGTATCACTAGAAGTTCTTTACATTTTCTACAAACACAAAAATCTCTAGCAAGGCTCGAAAATACTATTAGCAAACATGGACGTAAAGTAAAAAATACAAACTTGATTAACATTTAATCTCAACTAATTGATATCACCTATATAAAAGAAAAAAAATTCCTCCATTGTGCTCTATTTTTCGCTAGGTCTATAGGATTCCAGGCGATTTCAAGGGTTAGGCATACATAGTTCCCAAAATAGGAACGGAAACTAATAAACAAAACAAAGTGTCCCTCCATTGGCCAGAGCTTTAACAGCTACAGCCTACACCAGCACTTTTTTATAGGAATCAAATCCTAGAAAATGTCCCGGCAGAGTTCAAATCCATGAGTGATGCTAATCACAAACACCTTGTTTCAGAAACTTAACACCAGAGATTTGAGTGGCTTCTAAATCAAAGCAAATTGCTCATATTTCATAATTCAAGTATAAAGATAGCAGTATTATCAAATTAAGGCAATTGGAGAGTATCCTTTAAAATATATCATGTAAACTGGTAATATCTAGCCCTACTAGTTCTAAGTAACTAAGTTAATATCCTATCATGTTCGGTCTGCAAATGGAAAGAGGTAACCTAGTTAACAGGTTACAGCACCAAAACATCAGTGCAGAAAGCAGACAAGGGAAATAAACAGATAAGAGCTGGCATTCTGCGCTCAAGTCATGGGACAAGTTTAAGTTTAGAAGGAAAGTAGAGGCATCCCTAGTTAGAGGATCATAACCAAAGCTGTAACATCCCACAAAGAAAAATCATTAAAAGACTAGTAAATTGCGATATAAGTCTAAGATAACGTTACCGATAAAGGGGTACTCTCGTTCTTGAAAGAAAGGCAAGCTTTGGGTTTGGGGTTCGGACTTGTATTAAAGATATCATTTCTCAGCTGCTCACTGGTGTAGCTAATCGTGTTGCTGTGAAAACCAGTGCGAAGCATTGAGTAAACAAGAAATTGTAGTAAAGCTGACTCTGAGATATTTGCTTGGAATTGGGTATCGGGTGTATTTGAAGATTTTCGGAGAGAGGAGGCTTTTGGACCGCAAGTTGTTGTTTGTTCTCTAGTGCCTAACACAATCTTTTGAAGCAGCAATAAAATGTTGGCTGATTTGAGTAGTGATGAAAAAGCATGTGCATTGCACGTGAGTAGGTAAAATGTCCAAGTGATCAACGACATATGCTTGAAGTTACCATATCATCCCCAAGTATTAGTACATTTTTTAATGACCACTGCGTCTGGGCTAGCAAGTAGCAAATGGGAAGAAATCACCTACACCTATTAGTATTTTCGTTTTAGTTGGGATTTGAACTTGAGACCTCTTGGTTCTCAACCTACTTCATTGACCAGTCACACCTAGAGTTTGAACTCGAGACCTCATAGTTCTCAACAGGGGGCGCTCAACGGTATCCGGGGCCTAAAGCCAAACTTCAACCAGGGGCCCTAATTTTTTCCATATTTAAAAACTCATTTAATAAAATTTTATTTTGAAGTTTATTTTTCTAGCTTTTTGAGATGTAAACTTTTTAATAATTTATTTATAATTAATTTCTTAACTAGGATTATATATATTTCTATTTTCTACGATTATTATTCAATTTTTTTTAGGATTTCCTGATTTTCTAAAAGATCTATGTTAAACTCTCACCAACTTCTTCTCTTCTTCTTCTTGGATTCCATTCTCTTCTAGCTCAATTATATTAGTGATTTGTTTATCTACCATAAATTCTTCCTATTTTGGGGGATTGTATTAAAGTTTCAATTCTTCTCTCTTTTTTTGACATTTTTAATATGCGGATTCATATTTTCTTTTTGACATATTAAGTTTCTAATAAATTTAAAAAGATAATACGTATACTTACAAACAAAAAATATCAAAAAATAATAGATTTTAGATGCAAAGTAATAAGAAAAGTATAGAATAATTGAACCTGGTTTAACAAATAGTCATAGATAACTTGATATTACTTTTGTTGTTTCAATGTTTTTGGTGCAATGCCGGGAAAGCTTGATAAAAAAAAGAGTTCGCTATTTGCTTTCTGCTATCATATTTGACAGAATATTTTATGAGACACTGGACTTATAAGTCTGAAAAGGCTAAAAGGAATATAAAAGATTAAGTAAAAACAGTTTAATGAGAAAGAAATAAAAGTAATGTGGGCCCTGTCATAATAATGATAACATATAAAAGAGGCAAGAAATATATTCACACGTAAGTTACGATTTCTATTCCCAAATTATCTCTATCGGTCCCATAATTTCCTTATTTATAAAAGATATACTTTTTTTATATACTAAATATTTTTTTTAAAAATTCATCAAATACCGATACATCTATTTATTAATATCAGAAAATTTGTTAAAAATTTATTAATATCAGAAAATTTTGGGGCCTCCGTAGATGTGGGGCCTCAAGCAGTTGCTTGAGTGGCTTTACCATTGAGGCGGCCCTTGTTCTCAACCCACTTCATTGATCATTAAGTGCCTCATTTATTTTTTTAAGATTAATACGTCTGAATCTGAATACACATCTGAATATTATGATGTGCATTAAGATTAAGATATATGAATCTGAATACACGTCTGAATATTAAGATGTGTATTAAGATTTGAATACTAAATGATTAAGACTGTTTGTTTTTTTAGAATTTGAATGTATAAAATTTATTTTTATTTGAGAATTAATAAATATTCAATTCAAATAAATACTAATTAATCTAATATTTTATCAATAATATATATATATATATATATATATATATATATATATATATATATTAAAATATGGTAGTTAGTAGTGGTGGCTAACGGTGATGCTTGTGAATGCCGACTAGAGGCGGTGGTTGGTGGTGGTTTTGGTTGATGATGGTGGTTCTGAGTAGTAGCTAGTGGTAATTGGTAGTGATGGCAATTATGGTTGAGAATGATGGTGGCAGGTGGTAATAATTAATGATGGTGGGTGGTGTGATGGTGGTAGTGATTGAGGAAGGTGATGGTAGTTTATAATGGTGGAAAGTGTAGACTATGGTAGTTATTGGTGATGGGGTGGTTAGTTGTGGTAATTGAGGTTGATGAGTTTGTGTTTTTGATTGAGAATGATGGTGGTAGGGTAATGGGGATTTTGGGTGGTGGTTGTCGATAATGGTGGCGGCTATGATTAAGGAGGAGGTAGTGGTGGTGGTGGCGGTGGTTATGTATGGTAGTGGTGGGTGGCATGGTAATAGTTGATAATGTTAGGCGGTGGTGGGCATAGATTCTTGAAACAATATGTATGCCAGACAGGGAGTATATATGGATAAAGCACCGGATCACACTGAACTCCCAATCTCTCAATTGGGAGGCTAAGTGTCGGCTCACAATTATCAACAGCCGGTTGCTGCCCTCCAGCAACACTACCGATGTCAATGGGCCACGAGCAGCAGCTATCTACTGTTTTATGACCCACCAGGATTTTGATGTCGCCAAGCTCCTTCATGATGAGATGTTCATCCGCTCCCCAGAAGTACTCAAGGGGTTTTACTTCCCCTCTCTGGTTACCAAGTTGTGCCGTGCTGCACGAGTCCCTGAAAATCCCAGAGTAGATGGGAAATTGCCAGTGAAAGCCCCATTCCGAGATAGCAAGATCACAGTGGGGAGAGAGCCGGTAGTGGTAGTCGATGATGATGATGATGCTGATGAGGATGTTGAGGACACTGCCGCCCCACCACCGCCAAGAGCTGATGAGGCGGGCCCATCACATGCCCGCCGAAGTACCCGCTTGGCAGCCCTAGAGCAAGAAATGGCTGGCCTTCGCACTTCTGTCACTGACCTAGGCACCCGAGTTGACAATTTGACTAGTCAACAGGCCAAGTTGGAGAAAAAGATTATGGGCTGGCTCCGGGCACTAGGACGAGCATGTCACCTCAATCCTAGCACTGTATCCGATCAGGATTGAGCTTCAGGAAAGTCCCTTTACCTTACTCTGCTTTATATTCGTTGACATGGGGACATGCCAAAGCTTTAAGTATGGGGTGGGGGATGGTTGTTGTTGTAAAAATTGTATAACTTTGTATGGTGTTGTTTTGTTGTTTGGTATTGTTGGTTTATGTTAGTTAAATTTGACTTGGCCCAAAGATGGACACCTCTCGACGGGTCTCTTGAGGGACATAAGTCGAACAAAAAAAATAGAAAAAAAAGATTTTCATTTGATTAGGTAGTGTATCAACTCCCCCTTGGTTTTTCTTTAGACCACGGTTCTTTTCTAAGGGTTACTATTTGAACCGGGTGTAGTTAGCATTTTTCTTTTTTTTAGTTTAGAAAGTCTTGGGCGAGAAATGGAAATAGGGACCCTTAACTCTAAGGTACCTTGAATAAGACTACTTTAGTGTGACACTTAGGCTCTTTAGTTGACTCAAAGAAGGCCTTAAATTGTGTGTCCCTGAATGGCTCAAGTACTTAGAACGGAGTGTCTGATGATCCTAACTGAATTGAGTCATGTGCCGTGTGTGAGTGAGGTTTTATGTATTCTGTGTTAACATTCAATGCCTAGAACTTGCCCTGTGTGTGTGCAAAGCGAAATGGTAGCCTTGTTTGGTCTGGAAAGTGATAGAGGCGTTTCTTTGCTTAACCCTTATATGTATGCTTGTTCCCACCTAAATGTGTATACCCTAGTCAACCCCGTTGAGCCTGTAGACCTGTTTTTCTTGGCAACCACATTACAAGCCTAACCTGAGTTTAAATAGCCTATCTTGTTGAACCCTATCAGCTCTTAGAAGCACTCAAAGTATAACGGATATGGAAAATTATAAGTGTGGGATGATTGGTTGGGCTGTTAAGTGGAATTAAGGGGACAAAAAGAAAAAGTGCAATTGTTGATAAACAATATTAGAGGTCACCAAAGAAAGAAAAGAAAAAAAAAAAAAAGAGAAGCATCAAAGTGGTGGCAGCTATTAAAAGAAAAAGTGTGCTTAAGAAGAAAAAAGAAGGGGTTAACACACTAATGTATTGGTAGAAGGAAGGTGTGATAAAGTGAAGAGTTTAAAAGTACACAATGTAGTGGAGTGCTTAGGGAGGTGTAGTCACTATACCCAGATGTATCCTACCCGTCCCGCAGCCAACATTACAACCAAATAAAGTCCTACTTGATTCTAGATCGAATGAGCTCGATTAGTCGAGTATTACACTACGGGCAAGCCTATGGTGTGTTGTTTGTGGCATAAGAATTTGTTCTGAGGGTGAGTGAAATGTTGTATTCAAATTCCTCAGTGTGTGATTTGTAAACGATATAATCCTCTTTTGTAGTGAGTAGGTGATCGCTGCCAACTCCTCACTACTAAAAAGTAGCAAGAGAGGGTCGCAATAGCTTTTACCCGATTTTGGGTCGGGATCGATATCCACAGAGAGCTAGAATTGGAATCGAGTATCTATCTAGTTTAGGATTGCGTATGTGTTCTTAATTACACTTCTCAATATTTTTGGGGTTTTTGTTTACTTCTACAATTATCAATCTACAAATGGTAATTGCAACTAAATTATGCTAAGAGTTATAATGCTACGAGTTGTTCAAATAGGCTTAAAAGGCACTAGGGTAGTGACTACCGCCTAGGTGGTCAATTGACGGGTACTTGAATCTAAGGCATGCTTGACACGTTTGGGGAGTATGTTATAACCGTTGCACGACTTTACCCACTCTACACCTCTCGGTGGTTCGAGTGATTTTGCCCAAATTGGCTTTCTCAAGACCAATTGGGTATGCAAATTTGCACAAGCAACTAGGGTTCAATTTGGATATTACTCTCTCGAGGTTTAACCCTTTAATTGGGGCTATCAATCTCTTGAGTACGCCCCAATTCATTGTTGGACCAATTTCAGAGACTTAGGCTCTCTTTCTCAAGAAGAGCTCAAGTCAACTCAACACAAACTAGTGTTTGCAACCACTAATTCAGAAACTAAATCATGAAATTGGCCCAAATAACAAACACCCATAGTCAAATTAGCCCTAAAATACAAGATCCATCAATTACCCACACTAGGGTTGAGCCACAACCCTAGCTTATGGGTTTAGCTACTCATAATTAAAGAAGAAAAGCAAGAAATAGATGAAGAAAAACTCATAATAATTAATTACTAAGTTAAATACAATGATTTAAAATGGCTTAGAAAGTCGAACCCACGAGTGCAGCTGCTTAATTACAATATCTCCTCCCTAAAAATGGAAAAAGAAGCTATTTATACTAGGCTGAAAGATCTTGACAAAAATGCCCCTACGGGGTTAGTGCGGACTGCACAAAATGGACCGCGGTCCGCACTGGGCTTTTGGCTTCAAAATCCAGCTCTCTGAACTCAGGCTCCGCGGACCGCACATAATGGACTGCGTCCGCAGTGCGTTTTACGCGGACCGCGGAAGCTTGAAACTCTGAAAATGCAACCTCTCTGATTCTCGGCTCTGCGGACCGCACTAAATCGACTGCGGCCGCATTGCCTTCAGTGCGGACCGCACAGAACCTTATGCGGCCGCACTGCCTCTTAGCTTGAAATTTAGCCTCTCTGAATCTCCTAGTGCGGACCGCCCAAAGTGGTGTGCGGCCGCACTAGGCCTGTTTAGCCTGAGCTTGTCTTGTCTTTGGCACTTGTGCAGGTTTCACTCCGTTTGAGCTGATCTTTGACATCTCGTCACTTTGATGATCAAACCTACAATCAAGCACAACTTATGAGCCTTTTGGGACTATTTTGTATGAATTTCTAATCAAAGCATAAGCAAGAAGAAGTATAAAATGCGTCAAAATCCCTAGTTATCAGTAGGCACATGATTCTTGAAGGGAAGGTAAGTCTGGACCTCTGACTGAGAGTAGGAGAGTTGTTTAGGGGCATTGCGTGGCTAGAAAGGAGTCCACTCTTGAGGCGAGGAGGTTGCGCTGAAGTAGTCTATCCATGTGAACTATTCTTGGTATAGGGAGTAGGGAAGTGACCAAATGATGATTAGGCCTATAGAGTGTGGTTTGTTGCTAGAGGACTAGCAACGGTTTAAGTGTGGGGTGTTGATAATAGGCTATATAGATGTTATTTACACTCTAATTGTGCCATACTTTATGGTTGTTTTAAAGGCTAAATGATAACAAGATACTCTAAATCTTGTTCTTTTGCTTTGCAGGGACTAATCCAAGTTAGGAAGATACTATGGAGTGCTTTGGAGTCAACAATGTGGATATAAGGCCAATCAAGAAGAACCCAAACAGAAATAAGCAAGAAAGAGTAAAGGAGGACTGGGCAAGAAGCCACCGCGACCGCGGCGGGACCGCGGTAGGCCAAGAACGTGAGGCAGAATACTTGTGTTTCACCGCGGTCGTGCCGCGTTCTGCCGCGACCGCGACGGACTGTGTAATTGTCCAGAAATATTGGGACTAAAGTGTAAATCGGGGGAAACTTATTCTAACCCTTTATAAACTCAACAAACTCACCCAATAAAAGGTTAAGCTTGTTTTTAGACTGCATTGGGAGGAAGAACAAGAGTGAGAAGAGCAATCAACTATTAGAGTTTTTCAATCTTCTCTTTGTTATTCTATTTTGCACATTATGAATACTTTAGTGATTTCATCCTGCTTTGTTATGAGTAGATAAATACTTTGTCTAGTGTTTTGATGGAACCTATTGAAGGATGAACTTCATGTTATGTTAATATAGTTTGCCCGATTTATTTTCTATTTGTTCAACTACGTTCTTGTTGTAGTTAATTGATAGGATCCTCAATTAGTTGTGCCTATTTAGTATGTATTACTCGGGAGAGAGTGCATATTTAGGTAATTGTTGAACAACACCACTCCCAAAGTATATGAGGGATCAATAACTGAGGTTTTAAAGGCGGGATTAGGGATAACGAAGCCTTGGGTGCAATCTTAAGTGAGCTGTAATAAAAGCCAGCTAGCTTAACTCGGGGGAGTGCGTCTAGTAAATTGTCGTGATTACTCGGGAGAGATTTACGGTAATAAGAGTGCTCATGTTTGATAGAGACGGTTAGGCAAATCTATATGAAACATAACATGAAGGGATTCCATCAATAGGGGAAATCATAACCTTAGATCCTTCTCTTAATTGTTTACAACTTAATCATAGTTAGTCTTTATTCAGTCAGTTATAGTTAGTAAAAATATCCTCAATTGTTATTCGCAACGTTTGGGTAGTTGATTGCGTAGAATTTAGTGAGTCTAACAAGAGTAATTGATAGGTTAATTTCTTGTGGGTTCGACTCTGGGCTAAATACTCAGATTATATTTGCAACGTCCGCTTAGTCCTTTTTATAAGGCATAGTTGGGCGTGATCAAATTTTGGCACCGTTACCGGGGAATTAACGGTGTTATCAATTACAATTGAAAGAAATACAAAAATTCTTAGTGTAGTCAGTTTTCTTCACTTCAAATCTTTACATTGAAATTTTAACGTTTGTTGACTTGGTTGTACAGGTGCATGCCTAGAAACTCATCGAGAACTGGTGAAGTATTTGAAGCATTATCAGATCTCGAGAAAGTTTTCAAGGCCTTGAACCGGGCCAACCGGAAAAAAAATTGAACAATTCGAACCGGACATAGGGGACAACGTGGTAGACCCAACTGCACCATTAGCGCCAGTGGCACCTCTTGTGCCAGAGGCTGCTCTATATGACTGGGCACAACCCACAACAGAAAATTTGGCCACAGCGATTTTAGTCCCGCAGATACAGGCTGATTCGTTTCAAATCACGAACAACATGCTGCACTTGTTGCAAAACAAGGGACTATTTTCCGGGTCACAAATCGAAGATCCTCAACAGCACTTGAAGAATTTCTTGTCAATATGCAAAACTCAAAGGCAGCCCAATGTAACTCAGGAAGCAATAAAGCTGTTGTTGTTTCCATTCTCAGTGACAGGAGCTGCCCAGACTTGGCTAAACTCACTCCCCATTAATTCCATAACGACTTGGGAGGAGCTAGTCAAGCAATTTGTGAACAAGTTTCATCCACCCAACAAGACTGCTCAACAAATTGATGAAATTTTGAGTTTCAAACAGAGACCAATGGAGACACTGCAAGAAACATGGGAACGATTCAAAGGGATGTTGGTTATATGTCCACACCACGGTATTCCAGATCAGATATTGGGGCAGCGATTTTACATGGGCTTGGCAGATGGCGTGAAGGGTAATGTTGATGCTTCAGCTGGTGGAGCATTTTTGAGCAAAACATGAAGAGAAAGCCAGAGTCAGCTTGACAAGATGGCACAGAACTCGGGGTGGACAACCAGGAATGCACCTATCACTCTAGTAGTTCACTCAGTGCCCTTAGATCCATCCAACACTCTTGTTGAAAACATGGCCACATTAATGACACGGATGAGTATACTAACCAAAAAGGTGGAAGAGTCAAGGCAGAAGCAGCAGGTACACATTGTTGATACTATCAATGGGGGCTTATGCACATCTTGCATTAGTCAGCCAATTGGTAACCAGTGGAATGCAGAAAGTGATCATCATCACTACCCTGAGGACATAACTTATGTGTCTAATTATGGAGGCCAGAGACAGGGTGGTCAAAATTGGGGCCAACAAAATCAGCCATACAGGCCAGTCCAGCCACAGCTCAACAATGGAAACATGGGAGGTATGAGACCTCACAATAATATGGCGCCTTACCAAAGGCTACATGGGTATAATAATCAAAATCTACAGCAGGGTTATCATCCTCCTCAGCAGCAGCATGGTGGAAGACATGGAGATGGGTTTGCTAGACTCGAGGCAATGATGCAGCAGGTTATTGGGTAAAATGCAAAAATGAGTGAAAGAGTAGATGCACATGAGTCAGCTATTAAAAATATTGAAGTACAGATGGGCCAGATTTTGATGTCCTTGAACAATCGTCCTCATGGGACACTGCCTGCAGACACGCAGGTAAATCCAAAAGATCAAGGCCCGAAGCAGCTGATGGCAGTGAGTCTACGTAATGGCAGATACTTAGACTTGGAGCAAGAGAGGGCCCGAGAAAGCAGACATGCTGAGACACTTATACCAGTGCCCATCGAGCTAGATGAGTCAACGAAACTGACAGAGGTGACAGTGTCTGCCCAGGAAGAACATAACATACAGATAAGGCTGAGAAAGAAGCTGAAACAGCCCAGGAACCGGTAGTTGAGGTGGCAGCTGACAAAGAGCAGTCCCAAATCATTGGGAAGAAGAGACCTCCCGCACCATTCCCACAGAGGTTGGCCAAGTACCAGAAAGAAGAGCAATATAAGAAATTCTTGGAGATGCTGAAACAAATCCAGGTAAATATTCCATTGATTTATGCCTTGAAGGAGATGCCTGGTTATGCAAAAAGATGAAGGACTTGATGTCCTGGAAATTCGATTTCCAGGACTTGGCCACAGTGACCCTTACTCAGACCTGCAGTGCTGTGGTGACTAGACCAGTTGCTGAGAAGCTGTCTGACCTAGGGAGTTTCACAATTCCCTGCACCATTGGTAACTTTGCTTTTGCCAAGGCACTTTGTGATTTGGGGGATAGCATAAATCTTATGCCCTTAGCGATTTATAAGAGGTTGGGGATTGGAAGAGCTAGACCCATATCTATGTTGTTGCAGCTAGCTGACAGGACTGCAAAAAGCCTTCTGGTATATTGGATGATGTGCTGGTTCAGGTAGGGAAATTTGTGTTCCTGTAGATAGTTATGATTTTAGATTGCAAGGTGGATGAAGAAATTCCCATAATTTTGGGAAGGCCGTTCTTGGCCACAGGGAGAGCTCTCATTGATTGTGAAACTGGGGAGCTCAAGATGAGATTGAACGATGAGGAGATAACATTCAATGTGCAAAAATCTATGAGGCGACCGAGTGAATTCGCCAATTGCTCTCTTATTGATGCCGTTGATGTAATCGTAGAAGCTGATGATGAAATGTTGACTATTGAGGACCCTCTTCATGCATGTCTGGTAAATTTAGATGAGGTAAATGGGGAAGAATTGGCATAATGGGTGTTCGCTTTAGAGGGCAGAGGGTTTTGGGATAGAACTCTTGAATTTGAGCCCCTACACTTAGAAAACAGAGAAACTCCTCCAGCCAAGCCATCCATAGAAGAGCCACCAAAGCTGGAATTGAAGCCACTGTCCGCCCATCTCAGGTATGAGTTCTTATGACCTAACTCCACATTACCTGTTATTATCTCATCTAGTTTGTTAGATATGCAGGCACAACAACTTTTGCAGGTACTCAAGGAGTGCAAGACTGTCATTGGGTGGACCATGGCAGACATTAAGGGGATCAGCCCGGCATACTGTATGCATAAAATTCTACTGGAAGGACACAAACCTTCCAGGGAGCACCAAAGAAGGCTGAACCGCAACATGACGGAAATGGTGAAGAAGGAAGTGATTAAGTGGTTGGATGCGGGAATCATTTTCCCAATCTCTGACAGCAACCTGGTTAGCCCAGTGCAATGTGTTCCTAAGAAGGGTGGCATGACGGTGGTCAAAAATGATAACAATGAGCTGATCTCTACAAGAACCGTCACAGGCTGGAGAATTTGCATGGACTAATGAAAGTTAAATTTGGCCACTCGGAAAGACCACTTCCCACTTCCCTTCATTGATCAGATGCTTGACAGATTGGCAGGGAGATCTCACTTCTGTTTTCTGGATGGGTACTCAGGGTACAATCAAATCTCCATTGCACCAGAGGACAGAGAGAAGACCTCCTTCACTTGCCCATATGGCATTTTATGCTTTTCAGAGGATGCCTTTGGCCTATGCAATGCACCCGCCACATTCCAAGGTGCATGATGGCCATATTCACTGACATGGTCGGGGACATAATGGAGGTGTTCATGGATGATTTCTCAGTGGTGGGAAACTCATTCGACGAGTGCCTTATAAATCTGACCCGAGTGCTGAAACGTTATATTGAGACTAACCTGGTTCTTAAATGGGAAAAGTGTCATTTCATGGTACAAGAGGGCATAGTCTTGGGACACCGGTATCAAGCAAGGGAATTGAGGTAGATCGTGCTAAATTTGACGTGATAGCAAAGCTGCCACCCCCCACTTTAGTCAAGGCCATCAGGAGCTTCCTCGGGCATGCTGGTTTTTACCAGAGATTCATAAGAGACTTCTCAAAAATTGCCAACCCTCTCTGTAAGTTTTTAGAAAAAGATCACCCTTTCTTGTGTTCTGATGATTGCAGGGTAGCATTCGAGGAGTTGAAAAAGAGGTTAGTCACAGCACCCATCATTGTTGCCCCCGACTGGGAGCAACCATTTGAACTCATGTGTGATGCCAGTGACTACGCAGTGGGGGCAGTGCTGGGATAGCGGAAAGACAAGCTAATGCACCCAATCTACTATGCCAGTAGAACGCTAAGTGAAGCCCAGCTGAACTACACTGTGACTGAAAAGGAGATGCTGGCTGTGGTGTTTGCATTCGATAAGTTCAGATCATACCTGATTGGCTCTAAGGTAATTGTATATACTGATCATGTAGCTCTCAGGTACTTGATTGAGAAGAAGGAGTCCAAACCGCGCCTGATTCGTTGGGTGCTGTTACTACAAGAGTTCGACCTTGAAATCCAGGACCGTAAGGGCACAGAAAACCAAGTCGCTGATCATCTATCACGACTAGAGGGAGCTGAAAACTCAGTTGAGGTTGAGGATATTCTGGAAACCTTTCCAGATGAGCAGCTACTAGCTACAAGCATGGATGAAGTGCCATGGTATGCAGATTTTGCAAATTACCTGGCAAGCGGTATAGTTCCCTATGACCTTTCCTCTGTGCAAAAGAAAAAGTTTTATCGTGACTGCCACATGTATTATTGGGATGAACCTTATCTGTTTCGAATAGGTGTTGACAATATAATCCGGAGGTGTGTCCCCGAGATAGAATAATCTTCTGTTTTGCAGGCATGTCATGCATCGGCATGTGGAGGGCATTTTGGAGGAGTCAGGACGGTTGCGAAAGTGCTAGAGGCCGGATTTTACTGGCCAACAGTGTTTAAGGATGCACATCAATAGGTGAAGGGCTGTAATGAATGTCAACGAACCGGGAAAATTTCCCGTCGCCATGAGATGCCCATGAACCCAATTCAAGAGGTAGAAGTGTTCGATGTCTGGGGGATTGATTTCATGGGCCCCTTCGTCAGCTCCTTTGGCAATAATTACATACTTGTTATTGTGGATTACGTGTCCAAATGGGTGGAAGCTGTAGCACTTCCCGCCAATGATGCAAGAGTGGTGGTGGGATTTCTGAAGAAGAATATATTCACCCATTTTGGGACCCCGAGAGCTATTATTAGTGACGGAGGCACTCACTTCTGCAATCGAGCCTTCGAGAAGTTGCTAGCAAAGTACGATGTGCGCCACAAGGTGGCAACACCATATCATCCTCAGACCAGTGGACAGGTTGAAGTGTCTAATAGAGAGATAAAGAGTGTATTGACCAAGACTGTAAATGCCACAAGAACTGATTGGGCGAAAAAGCTAGATGATGCACTCTGGGCCTACAGAACTGCTTTTAAAACACCAATTGGCATGTCACCATATAAGTTGGTGTTCGGGAAGGCCTGCCACTTGCCAGTGGAGCTTGAACACAGAGCTTGGTGGGCAATGAAACAGCTGAATCTAGACATTGAGGCTGCGGGCACAACGAGAATCACAGAATTGCATGAGCTCGACGAGTTCCGATATCTTGCTTTTGAGAGCATAAGATTGTACAAGGAAAGAATGAAGAGGTTGCCCGACAAGAACATTGTGGAGCGAAATTTCAACCCCGGGGACATGGTACTGCTCTATAACTCAAGATTAAGGCTATTTCCGGTTAAGCTCAAGTCAAGATGGTCTGGACCATTTCGAGTGGTCGAAGTATTCCCTTCAGGGGCTGTAGAGATTGCCTCTAAGAAAGACTCTCATACACTTAGAGTCAATGGGCAGAGATTGAAACTATATGTGGGCATGAATGAACCAAAGGAAGTGTCAGAGATCCACCTGTCTGAACCTCAGAGGTCGAGCGAACCTTGAATGCGCTTATCTGCGTCGTGCCGCGACGTTAAATTAGGCGCTGCATGGGAGGCAACCCATGAATGTTGTTGTTTTTATTGTCGTTTGTAACTTCCTTATGAAATAAATAAATAAATAAATAAATAAATAAAAATAAAAAATAGCTCGTCACTGCGAACGCGGCTAGACCGCGGTAGAAGAGGAGCATTCTGCCTCAGGACTGCTCAATTCACCGCGATCGCGGCACGACCGCAGTAAAAGAGGCGCATTCTGTTTTGTCGTCTCGTCACTCACCGCGGCCGCGGTGGAACCGCGGTCGACCGCGGTGATTCGCGATTTTTCGTCGCCCAGGTAAGTAGATTAATTTTTTTTTTAATTTTCCTCTCTTTTCTAAATTCTTTTCTAATTCCCCCCCCTCCCCACTAAAACTAAATCACCCGCTTATCCCCGCTCTTATTTCCCCATCTTCTCTCTCTCTCTCTAAGAACCCTAACTCTCTCTCTTTTCTTCTTCCTCTTCTTCACTTCTCTCTCACATCCCCCCATCTCCCACTCTCTCTTCCCCCACCTCCATCTCCTCTAGCCCTCTACTCTACCAGGTATGTCAAGCTTCTCTCTCTCTTCTCTTGTAATTTTGTTGTAGTATTTTGTAAGTTTATTGCTTTAATTGTTGTAGTATTTCTAGTAGGTTTTTTTTTCTCCTTCTTTTGCTTTTCTTGTCTGCCTTTTCGTGGTTGTGTGCACAATGTTGTAGAGAAGTGTGTGATTTGGTGTGTATAAACTAATTGTGGTAGGGTGAATTGGTGAAGTACGAATGGTTGATTTGGGGGAGAAAGTGATGGGTCCATGAGGCTAGGTGTGTTAGAATAGAACCCTTGCTCACAAGGTGTTTGTGAAATTGCCCCAATGAAGTTGTAACGGTTAATGTGACCTTGGTGGTGGTGAAGTCTGAGTAACCACCCAGGGTTCACAGAAATAAAAATCTCACTAGTAGGACGCTCTATTTTTGGCAGGTACAATGCATCAATCCAGGAAGAGACGTACCACAGGGTCCTCCGCTAGTGGACCGGGCAACTCTTCTAGAGCTAGGGGTCAAGCTAGTGTGGCACAGTTCGACCGCGCTAGGTTTGTCTCCAAACCAGCTGAGGACCGGTATAACGCCAAGGCGTCAAAGAAATTGTTACCTGAAGTACATATTGACCGGCAAGCCTTGCAAACGGAATGCCCAAGTATCTTTGCGGAGTTGAGGGGGTGTCAGCTAGACATCTTCTTTGATGAACCAGAGGAGGTGAATGTACTGATGCTTAGGGAGTTCTATGCGAACTGCCCAGAGCATGTCAATGGGGTTGTCACAGTACGCAACACCTGGGTAGATGCATCACTTGAGGCCATCCGCCGAGTGTACCGGCTGCCAGTTTTCACTGGGGATACAGATCATTACCTTGTTTATCGCCAACCAAATGTCTGGTGGGCACAGATTCTTGAAACAATATGTATGCCAGACAGGGAGTATATATGGATAATGTCACGCCCCAAACCTGGGGAGGCGTGACTGGAACCCGATGCCGTAGTGGCCCGAGTGAACCACTCTGTAACTCATTCATTTCTTTTATAACTATCATGGGCCAACATGGCCACAACTCGTAATGTACAATTGTAAGTGGGCCAATCTTATATTAATGAACCATCGTTCTTATAATGAATACATATGGGCCATCAAGGCCTCTGACATACCGCACAAAATGAACCTCTGTCTACAAAGCCTCTAAGATTATTTGACATCAAATGGGACAGGGTACCGGCCTACCCATAAGTGCGTAGCAAAATTCTGATACGATGACTCATAAAACTCGGCTGCACTCCGAATGAGGTGGAGTCTTACCGATTCTTCGCTGAATGCTGACCTCGTCTACTATGAGGGCTCGTCAAACTGATTATCTATACCTGCAGGCATGAATGCAGCGTCCCCAACAAAAGCATCAGTAAGAATAATGTATTGAGTATGTAAGGCATGTAAATAAATATATAAAGAGCATGAAAGAAACATGGAGTACATAACTCAACATGTATGTCTGGATAACTCTGTATATCATTTAATACTTATAGTGTCGTATGAATGTCATGTCGTGCATCGGTACATGTATTCATAATATCATCAAGCCTCTGAGGGCATCCCATCATATCATCTCAGCCACTGTGGGCAAAATTATCATCGTATACCAGCTGATCAGGTGGTGGTGCGTATATTACGCTGTAACCTTTTCCCATATCCCATATACATATATTTACATATATACGCGTATATAACGCCATAACATCATCACGCCTCTGAGGGCGTCCCATCATATCATCTCGGCCACTATGGGCAAATCATCAACGTATACCAGCTGATCAGGTAGTGGTGCGTATATAACGCCGTAACCTTTTTCCATATCCCATATACATATATACGCGTATATAACATCGTCTGAGTCATGGGTAAATGTACATGTAAATGAATGCAATGCATGAGAAGTACGTTAATAAAACGTCTCGGAACGTCATAAGACCATTATACCTCTGATTAATATCATGAAATAAATTTTTTCAACTTACGTATTTTTCTGAGACCCATGAACATATGATAAAATAATAGGACACATGGGAATTCAAGAACATAGGCACCTCTAATATTTCTATGAATAGAGTCATTTATGAAACTTGCGTGCGTGCTCGTTTCGTTGTGTCATATGGATCATATCAAAAAGAAAGAAGATGTAGCCTTAACATACCTGAGCCGATTCTCTTGACAATCCTTCTAAAATTCACCACACCTTCATGTTGCTGTTGAGGGGTAAATTTCGAAATTTAAGCAAGATACACCATCTTTTTGAGGAAACACTGAGATTTATAATCCAAGAAAGAGGTACTGACAAGAAACATAGATATGACATGGATCAACTTTAATGTGTCTGATTATGGGTGTCAAATGGAAGTTATTTTTTTAGACTATGTTGCGAGCAGGGTTATCTTGGTATAGTGATCTTCAATCTTCACTCAAAGTTTCCTTGTCCATTAAAATCAACTGCTCGTAGTTAGTGCTTTGCTCATGTTGAGTCACGTGGAGGGTTTTATCAATTTGTTAAGCCTTTGAATCAAACATGAACTTGTTAGATAGCAGGTTGTATTTAACTTGTGTCACGCCTCCTTTTTATTACTACACCCGCAAGGATATAATAAAGGGAGTTATTTCCAATTTGAAGTGACAATCGGGACGGGATTCATTATTAATATTCAGAGTCGCCACTTGGGAAATTAATGGTGTCCCAAGTCACCTATCGAATCCCGAGCCGAGGAAATTATGACTCTGTTAATAGTCCGCGAACCAGAAATCTGAGTAAGGAATTCTGTTAACCCGGGAGAAGGTGTTAGGCATTCCCGGGTTCCGCGGTTCTAGCACGGTCGCTCAACTATTGTATTTGATTTTGTCTGATTTCGAAATATGTTCTAGCTTATGTGCTTTTATTAATAAACCGCTTTCATTTTTATTTATTCGATTTTTAAACGAATTGCAACGTCGTGGAAATGCGCCTTAAACCACATTGCACCAGTGCACCCGTGATTGTTAACACATTTCGACTTCGTTGAGATTTGGATTTGGGTCACATAAATGTGCACCCGTGTTTTAGGAAGGTGATTTTATTTAAAATGCGCGCCTAAAGTAGCTACGCGTTTATTAAATGTGTGGGGAGCCATGAAATTCGCTAAATGGCACATCCCGAAGTCTAAATATTTTGATATAAGCAATTAATGAGGGCCCCGCAATTTGTGTGTTTTATTCGGCGAGGCTAGGCTCGTCTATCATTTATTTTAAAGGGAATCCTAAAGTGGCTATAACCTTTCTATGTTGGTCAGTAAATTTTGGATAAAATTGGGCTTTAGTTTTGGCCCAATGCCATTTTAATGCCACTTGATAACGGGAAAGGCTGACTGGACAGAGGCTTTATCCAATGAAAACAGACCCAGATGGCCCGTCCAGTTCAGCTTATCGAGCAAATGCATCAGTGAATCAGACTACTATTTTGCTGGTTTTGTACTTACTTCAATTAACTCATTATTTATATCATGCAAGTTTTATGGTGACTACTTAAGCTAATGTCTGTTAGCAACTATTAGTACTGGAACTTAAGCGAGTTCACACGGCAAAATACTAACGAACCTCTTTCAAGTTGTTCAATTGTATCTACTACTGGCTGCAACTAATTTCAGAAATGTATACGGGATAACTAGACTAAGGTGATTACTAATAATATGGAGATATCAAACTTAAGAGGATCAAGTCCAAAAGTTCATACAATAACTGCTATAGGCAATCCTATTGACATGAAACAAAAATCGAACCAGTCCAATCATAAATCTCATTGCAGAAAGTAGGCATTAGGTTCTAACATGTGAACTGCTATACTCAGAATCAAATTTCACTGCACAGTCCATATGAATAGTCCAGTTAACAGTCCAGCATTTACACACATATTACAAAATTGATTCGACACTACGCTGATTAAATCTAACACCTATTTAACTATCAATACATCACAGTCCAAACAGCACACTTCAAAACCAAACAGATGAACATGTGTATTCCATTTCAAGCTTAATGTTACAGCAGGGCAGATTCGAATGTGTACCTGGTAATTGCAAATAAGAAAAGGGAGAGATTAGCAGCAGTAACAACTTCAGCAGCAGCTCAGAAAACCAGTTTAAAATCTCAACAACAGTCCAGCACAGACCCAACAACTCAGAATAAATTAGAGAGCCAATAGAGTTCACAGATTAACCCAAACAGCACCAAACAGCTAAAAATGAACCCAGGACTGACATCCCCAGTAAACAAACAACAAATCAACCTGGACTAAGTAAATCTCATGCACACATGATTCGAACAGCTTGTGAATATCCAAAGTGAGCATACACAGATGAGTTCAGGTTACTTCTTATCCTTAACGAGCTAGGAAATGGGATTAATGACTGAAATTTGAGAATGAGGTTAGGAGAGATTAATGGAATAGTAATTTTTACTTTTCTGTTGTTTTCTGAAACTTGAGGATGATCAGAGGGTTTTGAGGGGGGGGGGGGGGTCGAGATGGCTATTCAGAAAACTTCCCCACTCAAGGCAAATGAATGCCTATTTATAGGTGAACTTAATCCAATTTCAGATTTTTCCCTTTACCCCCTTAGTCCCTATTCTAATTTCAGTATTTACCCCATTATTTCTGACTTGTTACACAAGCAACTAACTTAAGTTTATTAGAACCTACACTATAGTCCCTCCTAGAAAGTTCTATGCCTATTACAATCCCTATTCTATCCTTACCCCTCTTCAAAAATTACCAAATCTGATGAAAGTACCCTTTTCCTATGCCTAAACTACCTTTGAACCTCCTGAAATTACTAGCCTACATTAACTACACTAAACTTTCTAACTGACCCTGGTCAAAATAACTATTTCTGCAAATTAACCAGCCACCAATCCAATCGCAAATCCTAAATTCAAATAACTACTGATTTTTGGATTATCAACTACTAATAACAAGTCAAAGTAAAACAGTGCTCAAATAGTGTTGATCAAAACTGTAAGCAAACAGATTCGACACACACAACTAATAGAACAAACTTAAACATTCATGAGGCCTGGAGAAGATTTAAGCGACTCAAAACTTAAACTAAATCCTAAACATGATCAATCCTAATTCTAAAGAACTCAGTCACAACTAAATTGACAAATGACCCAATTCTTACTATTGATTAAAAGACAATGAAGATTAACAAATCAGAAACAGGCTAACCTAGTTGAACACTGGTTCAACCGAAAAAATGAGGAGAAATAAACTCATGCCCTAAATTGATTGATCAAGAGGAAATATCAGTCAAGATGAAAAGACTAACGAAGAAGAACAAGGAAGACTTACTTAGTTTGAGCACTCGACTGACTATGGGGTGAACTCTGACCGGCCATTTGTTTGAATCCTCCGGGATTCTTGACGCGTAACATCCCTAATCGTGTGTTTTCAAAAGAACACACATGATTAGGGAAATCACGGTCCAAAATCCCTAAAATTTTCTGAGCTAGGGTTCTGCCGGTTCTAAGATCTGAAATTCGAGAGCTCTGGCAAGATTCGAAAGGTTTTGGTTAGGGATTAATGATGGGGGAAGGACGAGGGACATTTGGTACGAATTTGGGCCAGTTTGGGTGAGTTTGCAACTTGGCCGGAAACTTTGATGGAATATTTGAGACGACTGGCTATGATTCGAGGGGAGCTGAGGGCATGGTTGGACAGGGGAAGACGAGGGGAGTCAATGGTGTATTTTTGGTGGTCATCGGAGCATCGCCGCCGGCGGCGACGATTTCCGGCCGACGGCGGAGGGGCGGTGGGGCTAGGGTGGAGGAGGGTGGAAGACGGCGGAGGCAGACGGGGTTAAGGTTTGTACGAGGAGGATGGGGATTGTCGTTGAGTTTTGTATAAAAATTATTACAATTTTATTACATTTTGAGAGTCAATTGTGGCCGCTGGATCTGGGGAGATGGATGGTCGTGATTAACGACGTCAAAACGACGTCGTTTGATCAAGAGGCACCTGGACCGGCGGAGCATTTGGGCCTGGGCGTGGGAATTTTGTTTGGGCTAACTGATTTTGGCCCAAATTTGGTCTCCAATTAAGACCATTTTTAATTTTTCTTTTATCTATTTTTGTGTATATATTTTTTTGTATTTATTTAACTCCTAATTACACTATTTAACTCCTAGAATTACTTATAACTCTATTTAAAGACGAATGCAACTATTTTCTTGCAATTTTCTTTACATTTTATTCTAAAATTAATTACTAAAGTTGTGAAATTAAATCCCTAAATGCCAATGCATATTTTGGTATTTTCATATGGATTAAAATGCACAAATAAAAATGCAACAATTACCAAAGGATGCCACAAAATTCACAAAAAATTATAAATACTAGAAAAACTGTTTAG